>NW_027528276.1:3464361-3508509 GCF_008692635.1 Crocuta crocuta
CCGACCCCTCCCTCTCTGGTCCTTGGCGACGGCAGCCGGAAGAGATGTCGGCAGCAGCTTTGTCTTGCTAGCCGACGGCTGGAAACAACTCACATCTCCTTCAGCAGGGGAATGGATAAACAAACTGTGGTATATCCATGCCACGGGAAATGGCTCACAGCAACAAGGAGCGAAATATTACCAAATAACTGGGATGACCTTTTAATTTTTTTTAATGTTTCTTTATTTTTGAGAGAGACAGAGACAGTGTGAGCGGGGTTGGGGCAGAGAAAGAGGGAGACACAGAATCGGAAGCAGGCTCCAGGCTCTGAGCCGTCTTCACAGAGTCCGATGTGGGGCTCGAACCCACGAACTGTGAGATCATGACCTGAGCCGAAGTCGGACACTTAACCGACTAAGCCACACGGGCGCCCTGGGGATGACTCTTAAAAACATTATACTGAGTGAAAGAAGCCAATCACAAAAGCTCACATGCTGTATGATTCCACTGGTCTGGGTGTTCCTATAAAGACCAGACTGTAATGGTGGAAAACAGATGAGTGGTTGCTGGGGACTATGGGTGGGAAAGGGTGTTGTGACAAAGCATGCTCAGGGGAGTTTCTTGGAGTGACAGGATTGTTCTACATTCTGTGGTGGTGCGGACTTGAATCTATTCCCTGTGTTAAAATTCTTAGAACTGAACACTGCAAGAGAAAACAAAATTAATTTTATCATTTAATTTTTTCTAATTTTTAATTATTTATTAATTTATTTGAGAGAGAGAGGGAGAATGTGTGCATCAGTGAGGAAGGGGCAGAAGGGGAGAGAGAGAATCTCAAGCAGTCTCCATGCCCAGCACGGAGCCCCATGCAGGTCTCGATCCCATCAACCGTGAGATCATGACCTGAGCCAAAATCAAGAGCTGAGCACTCAACCAGCTGAGCCACTACCATATGATTTTTAAAGTAAAAAGTGTTTAATTACCGTGGTGGCTCGAATTATATTCCTCTTGGACAGTGCTGGTCTAGCCCCTCCTTTACCACATTGTGTCTGTTCACCTGAGTCTGGGCAGAAACTGTCACCAGACACCCTCCTGCCCCAATGCCTCTGCACTTCCCACAATGGTGACAAAATTTCTTGCACCATCTCCTATCTCCACCACTGGACCAAAAGCATTGTGTGGGCAGGAATGTAATCTCTGTGCCCAGGTCCTGGAACAGAGTAGATGCGCAGTGATATCTGTCAAATGAATGAGTGAATGAATCAACAGAATAGAAGCTTGAGCTTTTGGAGAACGAAGATGAGATATGAAATGTTTTTAAAACTCCTCCCTTCCGGGTCACCTGGGTGGCTCAGTCGGTTAAGCGTCTGACTTCGGCTCAGGTCACGATCTCACAGTTCGTGGGTTTGAGCCCCATGTAGGGCTCTGTGCTGACAGCCAGCTCAGAGCCTGGAGACTGTTTCAGATTCTGTGTGTGTGTGTCTCTCTCTCTTTCTCTGACCTTCCCCTGCTCATGCTGGCTGTCTCTCTTTCTCTCAGAAATGAATAAAACATTTAAAAAAAAATTAAAACTCCTCCCTTCCTCTGACTGTCACAGGCTCCCAGATCAGGAATAGGACCTCTAGATGCTAAGACAGTGGGTGGGATGAGCTTAACACGCCTTCAGCTTTGCGGCACAGAAGGAAGGACAATCAATGCCCGTAAGACGAGGTCAGGGCAGCCGGGAAGTGCAGCAAGGAAGCAAGAGGAAGTGAAAGGGGATCTGGATGATGGGTGAACCACGAAGAAGAGACGGGAAGTGGTGCAGGTCTAGAAGGCAGGAATGGAGGGTTGTCTGTCCACATCACCAGCTCCGGTTTCTGACTCCAAGGCTTCTTGTTCTTCTGAGGGCTGGTATTCAAAACAACAGCAGCAACAACAACAAATGGGAGGAAATACGACGCACGCTGTCATAGATACAAAGTGGCCATGTTTTCAGCCTGGCGCATTTTCTAAGGCAAATGAAAATTGTTATGAAAACAATTTATACCCAGCAGACATGGATGATTGCCTGTGATGACCTTTTGCCAGAGAAAATGGGTCTGATAAAGAAAAAATGTGAGCTCATTAGGACAAATTAGAAAAAGCAAATGATTGTTCTTAAATTATGGAAACTCCAAGACGGGTGAATCTCTCTGTCCTTTTAGGACATAAAACCAATAAAACACAAAAAGAAATTGTTTATTCAGAGAAAAGCGTTGCAATTTGTGTGAATAGATGTAGTTTTGTTTCTTGGGCGGTTTTAGAATGGAGATTTTTTTTTTCGTAAACCAAATGAAATTTAATTGACTTATTAACTCTGCTCTATGAACTTGCCTTCCATAAATCTAACAACTAAAAGAAAAAGAAAAAAAGCATTGAGAGTGAGCAAAATTAACCTTAACTTTCTATAAATGCTATCCAAGGAATATTTCTGGCAGGGCAATGTGAGAGGACCGGGGTTCAACACTGCCACTTCCACTGAAAGAGTGTGGGTGCCCAGAACTACAGAGGAAAGGAAAGAACAATAGCAGTGAGGCATCACTGAGCCAGGTGGCAGCCTCCTCCTACCCAGCATCCTCTGACTAGCATCTTCCGACTTCCCTGATAATCAGCCACAGGCATATTGAGCTTTACAGTTTTTTTTTAATTTTTAAAAACTGTTTATTTATTTTTGAGAGAGAGAGAGAGACTTCATGCATGGGGGTAGGGAGAGAGGGGGGAAAGGGGGAGAGAGAGAGAGAGAGAGAGAGAGAATCCCAAGCTGGCTCAGCATTGTCAGTGCAAAGCTCAATGCAGGGTTTGAGATCAAGACCTGAGCAGAAATCAAGAGTCAGACGCTTAACTGACTGAGCCACCCAGGTGCCCCCAGCCTTACTTTACTGTTTATAAAGTGCTTTCATATATATCATCTCATTAAACCCCATAGCAAGTCTCCTTATTCATACATGCCTATTTCACAAGTGCAGGAACTGAGATTAGACAAAATTAAATGATTTATCAGCTAATATAAGCTATAGACAGGATGAGACTCCAGGACTATCCATGCTCTCTCCCAAGTAATCCCTTGCTCTCTTTCTATTTTAGGTATCTTTTATGCATCAGAACCAGCAGTTACTAGATTCATCTATCTCTACAGGGAAAAGCTGAGGGAGTGCCAGGCAAAGAAGGAGGTAGAGGAAAGAAGTCTTTGTCATACAGGTCTCCAAAACCAGTACTCAGAGAAGAAATAGGTATCAGAGAAGATAACCTAATTCCTACATCAGACAGCCCCCAAATCTTAGTGCTTAAACCCAAGAAAGGTTTAGTTCCTGTTTGAGTCATAGTTCAGTGCAGACCAGTAGGCAGAACTCTGCTCCATATGGCCATTCAGGGACTCAACCTCCTTCCATTTATTTGCTCTGTCACTTTTTAGGGAATCAGAGTCCTCCGTTAGATCACTACAAAAGCCAGAAAATGGGCAAGAAGGAGAATATGGAAGGTCTCATGAAGGGCTAAGCCTGGAAGGGATATAGCTACTTCCTTCCATGTTCCATTGGCCAAAATGATTCACGGTGGCCTCTCCTCCTCCATGCGCCGTGGAAGGAGGGGAAATCACAGGTGTTGGTGGAGCATTAGCAGCCTCCGAGACAATTTTTTTAAGTATTTCTTTTAGTGTGAAGTATTTCCCTGGTGCTTATGGAAGACTTTCTCTATGAGCGCCCAGCCAGATCCCCACACCTCTGGGTGAATCCCCAAGTGCGACCACGTGACTACACAGGGCCAGACATAAGACTTTTATTTTTTCAGGTTGGAGGAAGTGGACTTTTCAGGCTTATACAGCAAAATCTCTCTCTATATTTTCTTCCAACATAGCTGAGTGAAAGGGCAAACAGAAATTTGAAAGCGATGATTGCTTCCTTTGTGGGGAAGAAGGATACCCACTGAGTTGGGAACATATATGAATTCTGATTTGCAATCATTTCCACTATTTATGAGGTCACTGGACTTACTCCTGCTGAGTCCAATTTACAAAGAGCTTTGGTTGGATCAGGGAAAGGAATATTAGAATCCCGTTGACTTGGTGATGGCCAGAGGACAATGGATACCAAATGCAAGGGACGCATCCACGAACTGCAAGGAGGCAGAATCCTCTGCATCAGCTCCAACGTGCTATATCCAAATGGGTGGGAAGATACATCTCTCCAGGGAAAGTCTCAGTGTTGGGTGCACTGACATTGCGATTTGACCACCCGTCCCAAAGCACACAGGGGAATTTTTTCCAAATAAAAAACTTGTAAGAAAAGATACAGGATGCCTAAGATAAGCAAGAGAGTTTGCCTTACCCCATCATCACATCTCACTCCCAGGGCAGCTGTAGGATGGTGTCTGCACATTGTTCTCTCTGGTTCTGCCCCTGTCTGGTGTTCTCCTGCCAATATCTCCGACGTGTCCCACAAGCATGTCTATTTTGGTATATTCGAATCTGGACTCCTCTCTCCATCTCAGTCAGGCCCCCACACCTGCTCCATCTCCTCCATCACCATCTCAGGAAATGGTGCTACCAACACGACCCCCCAAACCAATGACCTAAGAATGAAGGACACCCTCTCTCCTTTACCCACTGCTCTGCTCTGTCAAGAAGCTCAGCCAGCCCCACCTCCCAAAGAGTTCTCAAACCTAGGCTGCCACTGCTCTGCTAGATTACAGTATCGGCTTCCCAACTGGATTTTCTGACAGTGAAGATCGCCACTCCACCCCACCCACCCCACTGCCACCATAAAGAAGCAGCCTGGGGGCATCTGGGTGGCTCAGTCTGTTAAGCTCAGGTCATGATCTCGCAGTTTGTGGGTTCAAGCCCTGCATCAGGCTCTGTGCTGACAGCTCAGAGCCTGAAGCCTGCTTCAGATTCTGTGTCTCCCCCTCTCTCTGTCCTTCCTTGTTCACTCTCTCTCACTCTCTCTCAAAAAAAATAAGTGAACATTTAAAAACTTAAAAAAAAAAGAAAGAAAGAAAAAGAAAGCAACCCAGATTCGACACTCCTGCGCTTAAACCTTCCATGGAGGGGCGCTTGGGTGGCTCAGTCGGTTAAGCATCCGACTTCAGCTCAGGTCATGATCTCATGGCTTGTGACTTAGAACCTGGCATCAGGCTGTGTGCTGACAGCTTGGAGACCGGAGCCTGCTTTGGATTCTGTGTCTCCATCTCTCTGCCCCTCCCCTGTTCAAGCTCTCTCTCTCTCTCTCTCTCTCAAGAATAAATAAACACTAAAAAATTTTAAATAAAACCTTCCATGGAATTCTTTCCCTTGTTGTTAAGCCTCCTCCTCTGTCCCCTGAAAACCTGTCCAACGTGATCCCGGTCATTCTATCCATATCCCTGTCACCTGCGCCTTTCGCAATGCCAGGTGACTCACAGTTCTCCTAACTTTCCTCCTGACTTTGATGCTTCCTATTATCTCTGCTTCACCTGCACAGCTAACACCACCTGTCCCTCAACCCCACCACCGACTGATCGGGAAGCCTTGATAAAACCCCGGGCTGAGGCACGTCCTGCTCTTCTGGAGTCTTGTCATCTGTGCTTACCTCTGTGACAGCAGTTGTGATGCTATGGGGCCCTCGGCGACCTTCTCCCTCCCCACGCCCCATCCCGAGAGCTGCTTGGAGCAGGGCTGTGGCTCTCTGGCTGCCGCAAAACATCTAGTAAAAAATAGGTACTCGGTAAATGCCCAGTTGTGGAACGAGCACCTGAGTTAGTAAATAAATCATGTGGCAAGTGTAAAGCCCTGTTCAAATGGATTCATCCATCAAGGGGGATAGAGGAGGAGTGGTAAGAAGCTGCGTTCAGGGCATGGACTGCTCAGATGAATCAAACAATCTGGACAGTGCCGTCACCACGGGCCCAAGAGATGTGGGTTCTCAGAGAAATAAGACATATTCATTCACCCAGCCCCCAAACCCACACATTCAGTCATGCTTTGGGCGCTCGCTTTGAAAAGAAGTCTGTAAAAACACAAAGCAGATGTTGTCACCGATACCTTAGTCAAACAGGATAAACCCCGAGGGGAAAACAAATTCCTTGGTGAAAACTTGTTCCAGAGACAACTGCCTGGTGCCCAGGACCAGACACTCACGCAAAGCAGCGTGAGTAAAAGGGCGGTTTGCGGGTTGTTTGTTTGTTTGGGGTTGTTGTTTCCAGTGATCCCAAAGTAAAGTGTAGAGAGGAGAAGCCCAGCTCTGGACAGAGACCGTGTGGATCCCAGGCCAGTTCAGCTGCTTTCCAGCTGTGAGACTGAGCCAGGCAAGCCACCTGTCCGAGCCTGTGTGTCACTCTTAAGTGGCGTGAGAAAACAGCCTGCCACAGGGTTCTCATGAAGGTGACGCGAGCTCACGTATGTAAAACGCGAGACATAGCACCTGGCAAATAAATGTGGTTTTTATCCAGGAGGATGTTTCAGACCTTCCCGGAGGAAGGAGAGAGAGACCATCACACGGGCTGATCCCCCCATCTCACCTTCTCGGCTGGTCTGCCCCCATCTGCCTCCATCCACAAACTGTCCGCTTCTGTGGACCCTGTCTGCGCCCCAGACTTCAGCCTGTCCAAGGCTCTGGCTTGTCGTGGCTCTGACCACACCACCACCCCCCCCCCCCCGCACCCCCCGCCAGGCTTCCCAGTCCTGCAGCCCCGGGCAGATTCAGTCTCCCTGAACACCAAAACTTCATTCCTGGGAGACAAAGACAATGCTTGCAACAGCTGGAGATCAGCTGTTCCTACCTGAGCCAACCAGCTGGCCACAGCTCGAAGTAGGTGCAGGAGGAAGGGGAAGAGAAAGAATGGGGTCGACTCTTATCACCATGAATTTTAGAAATCCCAGCTCCACCACTGACTGAGCATGGGCACATGACTGATCTCTTTGAGCCTCTAACACCTTGTTGTTAAGTGAAGATTATCCTGTATTTCCCCCCCACGTTTTAGCATTCTAAAATTTGGCNACCAGATAGTGGCACAGACTGTGTGGGCCAATGCAAGGGCTTAATAAAGTCTCTGGCGTATATAGGGAAATTTCCGCAAAGGGCCACCAAGTCATTACAGGCACTTAAACCCTCTGCCTCTGAGCAGAAGCCTGAGTAGACAAGGCTACTTTGGAAAGACATGTGGCTGGGAAAGTTATGACTGACACATAATTTTCCAACAGTTTCAGCCAGATAGAAAGTTTGAGAGTTGGCTGAGAAATAACCACGAGTTCAAGTGTCAAGTCTTATTTGAAGCAGTGCTTGCTAAGAACAGAAGAGCAAGGCAGTGCAGCACCAAGAATGTGGTCTACAGAGTAGGAAAACTGGGTTCCAGTCCCTTCTCTACCCCTGCTTCGCTGCATGATCTTGGATAAGTGCTTTGGCTTGGTTCTCCCAGAAGCAGACCCAGAGAAAGGGGTCTGAGTACAAGCAGTTTGTCTGGAAGGTGAAGGAGACACCGGCAGGGGTGTGGGGAAGTGAGACGGGGCAGGGAAGGCAAACAATAAAAGGGACACTATTGTACCAGTTTTGCAATGCAGCTTCGCCCCACCAAGGAAACTCTGGTGCTCAGAGTAGATCTGCAGCCAGTTCTCCCATCCCCAGGGAACAAAGAAGACTGGAGGAGTATTTATGTAACAAGTCATCGGTCATTGGTGGACGGCTGCTCCGGAGAAGTCCGTAATTCCCCTGGCCGCGTTGCTTGCTGCACAGGCGGGGAAAGTTGAGCATAAACAGAGAAGGCCCTCAGGCACAGAAGCTAGTGCTGGCAGATGTAGGGGCCCCGAAATGGTAAAGGCAAGAGGAAATAGGCGGGGTGCTGCCGGCATCTGCTGCAGAAGGTGGATCCCCTTTAGTCTCCGTTCCCCACCTGTGAAATGGGAATAACCAAACCTAATTTGAAATTTTGTACATTATGCTTTGATGTAACCATATCTCTCCAGCCTGGATGTACTCGTTTGGGTCCAATCACGAGAGAGAAAGCACACAGTAACTTGAATAGGGAAAGTTTAATAGAAGAATTAGAACTATAACAGGAATAACAAGGGTTTACAAGGATCTCAAAGAGATATAAGCAGGGGCGCCTGGGTGGCTTAGTCGGTTAAGCGACCAACTTTCGCTTAGATCATGATCTCGCGGTTCGTGGGTTCGAGCCCCGCGTCGGGCTCTGTGCTGACTGCCAGCTCAGAGCCTGGAGCCTGTTTCAGTCTGTGACTCCCTCTCTCTCTGACCCTCCCCTGCTCACGCTGTCTCTCTCTCTCTCTCTCCTAGAAATAAATAAAACATTAAAAAATTAAAAAAAAAAAGAGAGAGATATAAGCACTCCCATGTTCATTGCAACGCTGTTCACAATAGCAGAGAAGTGGAAACAATGTAAACATCCGTAGAAAACGGATGAATAAAATGTGGCGTATACATACAGTGGAATACCACTCAGCCTTTAAAAAGAAGAAAACATTGCAACATGCGACAGCATGGATGGGTCTTGAGGACATTATGCTGAGTGAAATAAGCCAGTCACAGAAACACAAATATTGCACCGTTTTATTTCTAGGTAGTTCTCTACAATAGTCATACTCATCAAATCAAAGACCGGAATGGTAGTTACCAGGAGTTGTCAGGGATGGAAATGGTGTTATTAATCCAACAAGCATCAAATTTCAGTTATGTAGGATGAGGAAACTAGCGATCTGTTGAATAACACCGAGTAACATTGCACGTAGAGTCAACAATAATGTATTAGACGCTTAAAATTTAAGAGGACAGTCTCATATTAACTTTTCTTGCCACAATTAAGTTTTTTTAATGCACACACACAAAAAGAGTTTATTCCAGGAGTAATAAAGAACCCTGAAGAATAGAGTAGCAGCAGCCGTCAAGGGCAACCTATGCGACTCCCCCCGCCCCTCACCCCCGCCCAGGGCTGAGATAGAGCCCCCAACCACTCACGCGCCGCGCTGAGATCCAGAACTCACCGAGGGGATGGGGATGGGGCGGTCGACTGGGTTCCATGAAGACACAGGAAGAACCCTCTTTCCAACTCTGTGCCACATCTTGAACCTAGATCCTCAAAATGTATAACAAGACTTTTCTTAAAATTCCATTCATGATCTTACCTTGAAAAATAAAAAAGAGAAAAGCAAGTGCAGGGCGTGCTCATGTTCTCCAAGAACTATCCTAAGAAAGCAAAAGTAACTTCATGTCCCCTGGCAGATACGGATGCAAAAATGTATCTGTTTCTGGCATTACACGTTGACGGAGTAAGAAAGACAGGAGCAGCCGGACCAATGAGCAGTCAGCCTTCACTTCCGGCTATGACAGCGCTGGCAATGTGCCAGCCAATAGGAAGTCAGTCTCGCCTTTGACGTAGCCACCTTGCGGAAGCCGGACTAACAGGGAGCCAGTACCGATTCCGACATCAGAGCAGGAACGCACCGTTAGTGGAATGAGATCCAGCCATAGGCCCGGGCCGCTGCGAGTGTCCTGCTGGTTTCGCTGACATTTTGAGACCCCACTCAATTTGCCAGGATTGACAGGAAGTCTTCTCTCTTCGCCTCGTATTCCAACTCCGCTCATCTAGAGACACGCCAGCTCTTCTCCACATCCTGGAGCTTGCTTCTCTTGTTGGAGAGAAATGAGGGATCTCATTGGCCAGACCTAGATTTTCGTTGAGCCACATTTTATCAGTGATCTTACTTTCCGTGGTGGATGGCAAGAAGTAGGACGTCCCTTTCTTCTTGCCCCTGGGCGTTCTTCTGCTTCCCAGTCAGGCTTACGTGTTCTCTCTCAGAATGGATTCCCCTGTCAGCTGCCGCGGTGAGGAGGGGCTGGGCTCCATGCTCCACCGCGTGGGCCCATTTGTTTCTGAGACCCAGGCTCATCACTCTCTTTGGATTTCAGAAACCCTCCAAAACATGAAACACCCTTATAATAGGCCCCCGTTTCTTGTGCTAGCACCAGCTGAGTTTATGACAGTTGCAAGCATTGATCCTAACTCATATAAAGTTAGAAACGGCAACTTTGGGAGAGATAGACCAATGAGAAGCAGACCCTGGTTCTGACTAAAGACAAACGGGAAAAAGGACAAAAGACAGAGTCCCGGCCACATCCTACTTGTCTGGAGAACACTGAGAGCTGGCTGAATCTCTTGGCTTCCTGTATGAACAAGCTCCTAAATCCAGGTGCCAAGAAGTAATTGAGCCATGGTCCCCAAAGCAGCCTACCTCCATCTCAGGGGAAGGAAGCCATATCCTGAGAGAAGCTCCCCTGAGCCCAGGAAGGGAAATTGGAATAGGCAGGATATCAGTCCTGTCTTCCCATTTCACCCCAAATAAGCAGGCCGCTGCCCAAGATAGTGTTAGAATGCTAAATCCCATTAGCCCATCCGGGTAGGTTGGGATAAAACTGTTTCTCCAGCTGCCCTTATTTTTCTTGCTAAGTCGCGAGTCTTAGCATGAAACATGAAGTCTATGAACATGAAGTCTCCTATGAAAACAATGTGTCACTCTCTCTAACTTTGTCCTAGAGGCTTGTACCCTCCTCCTGCACTGCCCTGGTCTCCCTCTGTCCTATATCCACCTTCCTCGGTGTGAAAACAAAATCCCCAGGCTGGCTAATGCCCCCTCCACCTTTCTCTCAAATGTCACATCCTAGTGAAGCTCTCCCTGACTTTTCCAACCTAAGGGTCCCCCCCACACACACATGTCATCATGTGCCCCAATCCTCTCCCATCTACAGCGTTACCACTATTTGTGATTTTGTATTTGGATGAGTGCCTGCCTTCCCCACCAGATTGTTAGCTCCATAAAGGCAGAGACCATGTCTGTTTTGCTCATTACTTATTTCATGTACTTGAATATAACAGGCATGTAATAGTCGAATGTACGGAGCATGGCCAATGCTCTGAAGTCAGACTGGCTGGGTGTGAACCCCAGATCCAGGGGAATAATGTGGAATGACAATAGTATACTTAGGGACTCTAGGAAGGACTAAGTAAAAGTGCTTACAAAAGGGCCTGACACACAGTAGGTGCTCAATAGATGTTTTTTAATATTAGTATTATTGCCATTAGTGTGATAGGAAGAAACTAGACTTACAAACTGTCCATTTGATGATGACTGACACATCTGATACTTGGGCTTCAATGTTGTCTCTTAATGATAGATTGAAGGAAAATACACAGTCTTGATTGGAAATACGGTCTCATAACTTAGCTTCTTATCCATGAGGAAGGCTACACATTGGACGAAGGCACCCCAGGGCCCAGGGAGTCATGAGTATGTAAGTGTAAATGGAGAGAAAGAGCCACAGTCTAAAGAGGTTAAGGGTTGTCCACTAAGGCTTCAAAAAAGGACACCAGCCTGAGGACTGTGGTCTATGTCCTTGCTTACTTCTTACTCTGAGCAAGTCGTTTCTCACCTCTGGGCTTGTTGCTTTGTTTTTCACTATAAAATATATCATACAAAAGAAGGTTTAAAATGCATATGTAAATTTGAATAATGACAATAAAATGAAAACCCATGTACACACAACCCTGGTCAAGAAATAGAATGCTACCAGTTTCTTAGAAGCCCCCTAAATACTCGTCCCTGTCTCATACCCTCTCCTATGGACTCTACCCCACCCGAAGCTAACCACTATGTCAACAACATTGTTTGAACCATTCCTTAGGTTTTCTCTATAGTTTTATCATCTGTGTATGAATCCCTAAACAAAATATTATTTTACTTATAAATATGAATTTTCTGTAAATGGAATCATACTATAGATGTTTCCTGTGACCTCCTTTTTTCACCCAACACTGAATTGTAGGGTCATCCTAGTTCATGCAAATAGTAATAACATGTTCACTTTTATTTCAGAATAGCAGTCCATTGTATAAGTTTAACACAATTTCTTTATCCATTATATAATTTGATCCATAGACATCTTGATTAAGTCCCTTACTGTTGCTATTATAGAAAATGATGTTATGAACATTTTTGTACATATCTTCTGGTAAACATATATAAGAGTTTCTTTAGCATATACTCTAGGAATGGATTTGTTGGTAATAGCGTATGGATGTGTTCAACCTTGCTAGGCAATTCCAAAATTTTGCCAAAGTGGCTGCACAAATTTACAGCCCCCAGCAGCCATTGATGAGGGTTTGTTATCTCACATCCCGACAGAAACTTGATACTGCCAGTATTCTTAATTTTTGGCAATCTGACGGACATGTAATGATATCTCACCATTGTTTTAATTTGCAATTTACTAATTATCAGAGGTTGAGCATCTGTTCATATGTTTATTGCCCATTCATTTTTCCTCTTGTGGAAAATACTTGCTTGTGTCTTCTGCCCATTAGTCTGTTACAAATGTATTGTTCTTACACATTTGCAGTCATTCTTTATATATTCTAGATATTAATCCTTTGCTGGTCCTGTGTGTTACAAATATCTTCTCCTGGAGTATGGCTTGTCTTTTCAAAACTCAATGGTGTCTTGTGATGAATGAGTTCTTAACTTTAATATAGTCAAATTTATTAATCTTCTGTCTTTACAACATGTATGTTTCATGATCTCGAGGTTATGAAGATATTCCCCTATTCTAAACGTTTTCTAGTTTTTCTCTTCATTTATAATGATTTAATCAACTTAGAATTCATCTTTAGGGGGCGCCTGGGTGTCTCAGTTAGTTAAGCATCTGACTTTGGCTCAGGTCATGATCTCACGGTTTGTCGGTTTGAGCCCCGCATCGGGCTCTGGGCTGAAAGCTACCTTAGAGCCTGGGGCCTGCTTCAGATTCTTTGTCTCCCTCTCTCTGACCCTCCCCTACTCACGCTGCCTCTCTCTCTCTCCCAGAAATAAATTTTTAAAAAATTTTTTTAAAAAAGAATTCATCTTTAGATTGTAAGGTAAGAACCAAAATATTTTTTTCCCCAGGAAGAATTACTAATTTTCCCAACACCATGAATTGAATATTCCATCCATACTCCTCTAAACTGCATTGTCCACACCATCAAGATTCAAATTTCCATGTATGCATGACTTGTTTCTGGGCTCTTTCTTCTGTTCCATCACCTTAGTTATCTATCACTGTCTTGATTACTATAGCTTTATGATAAGTCCAATCTGGTACAGGAATATCCCCGTAATTTATTCTTCCTTAGAAGGATTTTGGCCCTTTGCTATACTCTATAAATGTAAGAATTAATTTGTCAAGTTCCCACTTTGTTATAAATCTAACTGGAATTGCACTGAATCGAAAGAGCAGTTTGGGAAATTTATATCTTTATAATGTTGGATATTTTATCCAAGAATCATGATATATCTATTTATTTAGCTCATAATTTAACATATTTCAAAAAATTATAATTTTCTACATAAAAATTCATAGCTTTTTGTTGTATTTACTCCTAGGTAGTTTTATATTTTTGTTACTAATGTGAATGCCTTCTTTTACCTTTTGAATTTATATGTGATTGCTATTCATGTACAAAAATTCAAGTGACTTTTGTATATTGATTTTGTATCCAGCAACCCTACTAAAGTCTCATTTTGATTCTAATAACTTATCTATAGTTTCTTTAGGATTTTCTACATAGCCAGTAATAGATCTGCAAATAATAATTATTTTTTAAAGGATTTTATTTTTAAGCCATCTCTACACCCAATGTGGGCTCAAGCCCACAACTCTGAGATCAAGAGTCCCATGCCCCACCAACTGAGCCGGCCGTAAGTAAAACTATTATTTCTTCTCTCCTAATCTTTATAACTTATATTTAATTTTTTACACATATATCTTGGGATGAAACTGGCAAATGGGATAAGCATTACCATTATTCCTATTTTTATAAATAAGGAAACTGAGCCTCAGAAAAATTAAATACTTGCCTACAGTCTCAAAGCTTGAGATAGACAAAGTCAGGATTCAAACCTCAGTCTAGCCTTTCCAAAATCCATGATTTTATCCCATATGCTGTGGATTTCTTTTCTCTTCCCCATCACACATAAGCATTTGAGATTTATAAAATAACTGATCTGCACTGAGAAGGATTTTTATTTCTCTGTTTCTTTTAAAGAAAAAAGATTGTTTCAAACTGGCCAATACATCTGCATCACCTTGGAGCCAAAAAAAAAAGGCGACGGGACCTAACATACTATTTTGCATATGTTTGCTCATTCCATCTTTTTTTTTTTCTTCCAAAATCTTAATTAAATTCAAGTTAGTTAACATATAGTGTAGTGTTAATTTCAGGGGTAGAATTTAGTGATTCATCACTTACATAAAACACACAATCCTCATCCCAACAAATGTCCTCCTTAAAGCCCATCACCCATTCCACTTCCCCTCCTGCAATCCTCAGTTTGTTCTCTGTATTTTAGAGTCTCTTCTGGTTTGCCTCCCTCTCTGTTTTTACCGTATTTTATTTTGCCTTTTCTTCCCCTACATTCATCTGTTTGGTTTGTTAAATTCCACATATGAATGAAATCATATATTTGTCTTTCTCTGACTGACCAATTTTGCTTAGCATAATACACTCTAGTCACACCCACGTCATTGCAAATGGTAAGATTTCATTCTTTTTGGTGGCTGAATAATATTCTACTGCATATATATATGTATACATCTTGTTTCTCCACTCATCAGTTGATGGACACGGGCACTTTCCATAATTTTGTTATATTGTTTATAGCGTTGCTATAAACATTGAGGGGCATATGCCCCTTCGAATCAGCATTTTTGTATCCTTTAGATAAATACCTAGGGGTGCAATTGCTGGGTCACAGTGTAGCTCTATCTTTCATTCTGAGGAAACTCTATGCTATTTTCCAGAGTGGCTGCACCAGTTTGCATTCCCACCAACAGTGTAGCAGTGTAGGAGGGTTTCCCTTTCTCCGCATCCTTGCCAACACCTGTTGTTGCCTGAGTTATTAATTTTAACCGTTCTGACAGGTGTGAGGCAGTATCCCATCATGGTTTTGGTTGGTATTTCCCTGACAGAAGTGATGTTGAGCACTTTTTCATGTGTCTGGTATTCCTCATCCCATCCTCACAGTAACCAGCAAGTTGAGTGTTAGTGTCCCAGTTCTACAGCTGAGGAAACAGAATCTCAGAGAAATTAATATAAAAAAAGCAATGACAGGGGTGCCTGGGTGGTTTAGTTGGTTAAGTGTCCGACTTCGGCTCAGGTCATGATCTCGCGGTTCGTGGGTTCGAGCCCCGTGTCGGGCTCTGTGCTGACTGCCAGCTCAGAGCCTGGAGCCTGTTTCAGTCTGTGACTCCCTCTCTCTCTGACCCTCCCCTGCTCACGCTGTCTCTCTCTCTCTCCTAGAAATGGATAAAACATTAAAAAAATAAAAAATAAATAAAAATAAAACAAGCAATGACAAAAAAGGGAACTATCCATGGCAAGCAAAATGTGTACCTTGCATCAAAAAATGTTTTGTAATAGTCTCCAATTATAATTTGCAACTTAGTTTTATAGCCCCAGGTAAATACAAAAGGATGAGACCTTGGAAAAATTCCTTGTGAGTTCCCTGCAGGTCCATGGAGACAAAGAACCCCTCCATGGAGTTCTTCGTGGGGGCCAGGAAGGAAAAGAACTGGAAAGTCTTTTGTTTTTTCATTCATGCATTCATTCATGCCTTCATTCCCTCATTCAACAAGGACCATCTCTGGAGCTATGGTTGAGAATACAGGTGGGAACATCACAGACACAATTCCTGCCCTCATAAAGCTTTCAGTCCAACAACAGAATCCAGCATTAAACCAGTAATCGTTGGTCTGCACCCATAGTACCCAACTCTAGGACCCACTGTTGGGCAAACAGAAATCCCTTGTGAAGTTCGAGCAGACAGTGCTGTGCTCCTGGGCGTCCTCAGATCCCCCCCATGTGAAAGCCCTCGCAGCCCTGCTGCAGGCTGGTGAGTCCTCCCCGCTCTCCTCCTTGGTTTCCTGCAGCTCTGATGGAACCTGTCCATCAGCATGCCAATCGCAGGGGAAATTGAATCCAGGGGCTCTTTCTAGTCATGTTTGCTCACTTTTTTCTTAGCATGATCTTTGGTTTCATTATATTTAGGTATTTCTTTTATTTATCCATGCACTAGGAAAAAAAAAAGAAAAAGGAAAAAGGAAGGTGCCTCTTTAAACCAAGCGTGAAATGTATTAGGAACCTAAAGTTGAGAATAATGGGCTTTTTTTTTTTATCCTCCTGGAAAGCTAGCCTACAGGAGGAAAAAAAATCCATTCAAATAATTTCGTTTAGTCCTAAGTATAAAATAACCGAAGTCAAGGTGTCTCTGCTGTTATTATTTTTTCTGATGTTTTTGACACCCGCGTGTGGAGTTCTCCGGCGTTCACGGCTTCCAGAGCTGTGAGCTCCCACTTGGTATATTCGTAATACTCCTTAATATTTTCATTTTGATGTAATTTGCGGCCCCAGCTTTTTAAATATCCGCTCTGTAATAATGTTTAATTTCAGGGGTCACTCCGCCAAGGAGTATATTAAAGCTTATAAAACTCATTTCCAAAGCTCAAATATCAAGCTGTGATCAGGTTAGGAGGGCAGCATCTGTGAATATTTCATCTTTTATCATGCTGATAATAAGGAGATGACAGAGGCACATTATTACAATGAGAGAATTGCTCATTTCAGGCCTGGTGCTGGAAGCTGGGGTCTGCAGTGTGTATTACTCAATAAGAGCAATTCTGATATGAAAAGCAAGTTTACTGAGGCACCACTGTGTCTTATTTGATTGGAATGAATAATATATGGAGCTGCCGTTCGGGCTGCTGCTGGCTGGGGGAGGGGAGGCTTGCATGGAGAGGTGCACTTGGGGATAGACGGTGAAATAATTTATCAAAGGATATGTTTTATGGCCTGAAAATAAAGTTAAGATAACCACTGTTTATTAGAATCATTATTTCGGAAATCTGTATTCTGGAAATCTTAAACATGTGCCGGCTTACGCAGGAGAAGAATCTTGATCCCTTCAACTGGTAGAGATGCCTCATAATTATCTATTTGCACATAGGAGCTGAGTGAATTTGACACCCGGGCTGATTCCTGCCACATTCTCCATCGGCAACTTTCATTATTGCTTTGCGTCAAGCCAACTTCATCAAGCGGGAACCTTAAAACTCTGGTCTTTCTGGTAGTGAGATGATGAAATACCATCAAGAGGGAGTGCATCTCTTGCCTGCTGGAGAAAATCAAGCATGAACCACCTCTAATTATTGCCCCCCACCCCACAGCTCTCTCCGCACCCACACTGGTCCTCTGCCCCTGCTCCAGCATGGTGGAAGAGGGGTGCCTCCCTGGTCAGGGACTATCCCTCACAGTGCCACAGATCTTGTCCCTTCCCACCTGTTCTGACCCCCACGAGGCACCATTTTCCTCATTTCCGGTGTCTTTCATGGCTCCCCTGTGGCTGGTTCCTTCAGCCTCTGAACATGCTCAACCCACTCCCATCCTAAGAAAAACTATCTTAATCTCGCCCTTCCCTCTCCCTCCAGCTACCACTGTAGGTCTGGTCTTACCTTATCCAAGTGTCTCATAAGAATTAAATACGTTTACTGCCCCACAGACTCACAAGGCATTCACCCCTGACTTCATTTATTCTGACTTCCGTACCCATCATTCCACCAAGACCACTCCCACCAAGGTCATAGGTGCCCTGATAACCACCACAGCCCCTAGGAACTCTTCATTCTGCACTGGCTTGACCTCTCAGCTGCATTTATTATTGTTTATTATGTCTTATTGTACCATTATTGCAGGACACTACTTGCAGGTTCTCCTCCTTCCTTACTCGCTGCTCTCCCTCTGGTTCCTTTCCTAGAAGCTCTTCCTACCCTCCGTGAAGGTGCGAGCATTCTGAAGAACTACCCCCTTGCCCTCTTCTCATCCTCTCTCTCTGCTGGGCAGCAGCATTCATGGCTGTGACTGTAGCCACCACACATGGGCTACTGACCCACACCTTATGATCAACAGTAATTGGTTGGTCATCCAACCTCCTTCTTGGAGATCCAGATCCGTATATCCAACTGGGTGGCCCACTGGCACTGCAAACGCAACAGATGGAAAATTTAAAGACCAACACAAACATACATGCCCTGTTCCTCCTCCATCTCTTACTTCTGATGGTCCTGTCCCCAGTGAAAACAGAACCTTAACAGAACCAAAACAGAACTCGCTCGAGCCAAAATATAGGCCAGCATCCTCAACACATCTACTTACAATTGATCAATTGCTATTGATTCTTTTAGTTTCTAGAAAATAAATACATCTATTACAAACTCTGATTAGGAAAATAGCACACACTTATTAAAAATTTTTTCAGACTATACAGAAATGAATGGAGAAGGGAAAAACCACCTAACATCCTCCACCCATAGATATTCATCCTCAACACTTGATATACACACATCTAGCTTTTTGTTTTTGCTTTGGACCTTAGCCAGTCAACATTTATTGTCTACTATGTGCTAGTCATTATATTGGGCATATATATATATATACACACACTTCCTTTTTGAATACAAAAAATAAGATCTTAATAAACACATGCCATCTTTAATTTAACAAGGGACATCTTTCCAGTCAATAAATAAAAACCCACACAATTCATTTAAATAGTACATAGTATTCTACTGAATGGCTTTAGCATAATTTACTTATTTAATAAGCAAGTCCCTGTTGATGGATATTTAGGTTGTACTCAAAATTTCATGTTAACAATGACTTGCAATAAACATCCTTATATATAAATCTCTTTTCACTTGTTTGATTATTGCTTTGGAATAAATTCCTGGAACTGTAGAGCTCCAGAGTATGCACGTTTTTAAGATTTTTGATAAATATTAGCACATGCCCCCCCATTGATATAACAATTTGCTTTCCCACTGATATGAAAGTTTCCTTACAACCTCTATGACACTGAATATTATCAGTTTACCTCTGCCACTCTGCCAAATAGCATTTGTCATTGTTTAATTTGGATTTATTACTGTTGAGATTGAACATCTTTCCCTCCTTTTGCTGATATTTTGTGTTTCTTTTGTAAATTGCTTGTGTGTGCCTTTTGTCCTTTTATTTATGAGATTGTGGTAATTATTATTATTGATGTATACAGACTCTTTATATATTATAAACAACAATCATTCATCTATCATATATGTTATGCACATTTTTAACCAGGTGGTAATTATCCTTCTATATGTGTTGATAATATCTTCAGAACAGCAATTTACAATTTCATGTAGCCTAATCTAATACTTTCTTTATGGTTTCTGTTTTTGGAGCCATGCTTAAAAGAACCTCCACACCACTAAATTATAAAAGATATAAAGATGTTTCCCTTTGTTTCCTTTTAGTTATCCTCAGGCTTTACTTTTTACATTTTAGTATTTTTCTTTCTAAAATTTCCCCTGATGTAACATTTATTAGTTTTAACATACAGGAGAATATGTAAATCAACACAAACAGGGGATTGTGCTATAAAAACTTGGGACAAAAAACAAAAAACCTCTCAGCATACTAAAAATAGAAAGATATTCCTCAACCTGATAAAGGATATATATATGAAAAAACAAACAAACCAAAAAACTACAACTAACATTATATTCAATCCTTTTTTCCTAATGTCAGAAACAAGGTGAAGATGTCCACTCTCGCTATTTCTGTGCAGTATTGTATTGGAGGTCCCAGCCAGGATGACAAGGAAAAGAAAGAGGATTAGAAATAGTACAAAGATTAGAAAGGAAGAAGTCAAATGATCTTTTATTTTTTGCAATTGACATAATTGTAGAAAATTCTAAGGAATTTGTCAAAAGACATCTAATACAGCAAATAAGAAAATTTAGCAAAATCACAGAAGAAAAGATCAATATACAAAAATCAGTTATCCTCTTAGATCCTAGCAACAAATAGGAAAATAAACATTTTCAAATTATATGATTTGTAATAGTAACAGAAAAAAATGCTTAGAATAAACTTAAGAAAAGATTGTAGGGGCGCCTGGGTGGCTCAGTTAGTTAAGGAGCAGAGTCTTGATTTCAGTTCAGGTCATGATCTCACGGTGTATAAGATCGAACCCTGCATCAGGCTCTGCACTGACAGCACAGAGCCTGCTTGGGATTCTCTCTCTCTCTCTCTCTCTCTCTCTCCCTTCCTCTCAAAATAAATAAATAAATAAACATTTTTTAAAAAAGATTGCAATACCACTACACTGAAAACTAAAATATTATTGGGAGAAATTAAACAAGATCTAAATAAACTGAGAGATAGGGCATAGTCATAACATTAGCAGATTCTGTATCGCGATGTTGTCCATTTTCCCCAAATTGATCTATAAGTTCAAAACAATCCCAATCAAAATCCTAGTGAGATTTTCTTGTACAAATTGACGAACTGATTCTAAAACTAAGTGGAAATACAAAGGATCCGGAATAGCTCAAGCAAAATAGGAAAGAAAGAACAAAGTTGGGGGATTTACATTATCTGCTTTCAAGATTTATGCTATAAAGCTACAGTTATCAAGATAAAATGATATTGGTATACGGGTAAACATATAGATCAAGTGAACAGACTGGAGAATCCAGAAATTGGCCAATACATGGCCAATTGAATTTCAACAACATAGGCATCAACATAACTCAATGGGAAAAGGACTCTGTTTTAAACAAATGGTGTCAGAACATAGTCATATAAAAAGAAAGGAAATTCAACCTCTACCTCATACCATACACCAATATTATTTTGAAATGGATCAGAGACATAAACATAAAACCTAAAACTATAAACTTTGTAGAAGAAATCATAGGAGAAAATCTTTGCAGTTTTGGTTTAGACAATGATTTCTGAGACAGGAAAACAATACATTAATCGTAAAAGGAGAAAAAGATAAATTACACTCCATCAAAATAAAACATTGTGCTCTTTACAAGACACTATCAAGAAAAGGCAAACCACAGACTGGGAGAAAATATTTGTATCACACATATTTGTCAAGCAGCTTACTTACATCCAGAATACTTAAGAAACTCTTATGGATGAGTAATAAAAAAGAGAAACTACTCAATTTTTTTAATGGGCAAAATTTTAATAGATACTTCACAAAAAGACATACAAAAGGCCCATCAATTAATGAAAAGATATTCAACGACATTAATCATCAGAGAAGTGCAAATTGAAAACACGATGAGATGTTGCACTTCACGCCCACTGAAATGGCTAAAATTTGAAACTCAGACAATTCCAAGATCAGATGATGAGGATGTGGAAGAACTGGAGTGTTCATACACTGTTGGTGAGATTATATAACAGTACAACCACCTTGGGAAACAATTTGGCAGTTTCCTACAAAGTTAAATGTATGCTTATACAACCCAACAATTCCACTCCAACATATTTACCCAAGAAAAATTATATATAATATGTGTGATACATATATAATTTAGGTGCATAATTATATATGTATATGTACTTATATATAAATGTTCATAACACGTACTCATAATAGCCCCAAACTAGAAACAACAGAAATGCCCATCAACACGTAAATGAATAAACAAACTGTGCTGTATCCAGACAGTGAAATACTACTCTGCAAAAAAAAACAAAACAAAAAAAAAACCAACAACAAAAAATGAACTATTGATACACCCAACAACATGAATGAATCACCACAAAAGACTTACTCTGAGTAAAAGAAGCCAGATAAAAAGCAGTGTGTGCTGTAGGATTTATGCACCTGCATTCATACAATATACTAGAACAGGCAAAATTAATCAATGGTGATAGAAATCAGAGCAGTGGTTGAGTCTACAGCCACACCACCTTGGACGCACCTGATCTCGTCTGACCTCAGAAACTACTCAGGGTCGGGCCTGGTTAGTACTTGGATGGAAATCAGAACCGTGGCTGACTGGCAGCAGGAAACTTTCTGGGCGATGGAAACATTCTACATCTTAATTGGGGTGGTAGTTACACAGGTGTATACCTGTATCAAAAGTTATCAACTTGTATGCTTAAAACATGTCAGTTTTCTTTAATGTAAATTACAACTCAATAAAGTTGACTTTTAAAAAAATGCGTTAGAACAGGATTTTGTCAGTTTCTCAAGGCCAGTATCTTTTCCTCATGTTGCTAGTTTTATTCTCATCCCCCCTCCCCCCCCCGCCACATTGTTTAGTAAGAAGCGGTAGGTGATACATAGCAGATGATGTTAATCAAGATTCTTTTGGTTTTAAGTGACAGAACTCCAATTCAAACTAGTTTAAGAACAAAAGTTGGGCTGGGGCACATGGTGACTCTTGGTTAAGTGTCCAACTCTTGGTTTCGACTCAGGTCATGATCTCATGGTTCATGAGTTTGAGCCCCATGTGGGGGTCTGCAGAGGCAGCTCAGAGCCTGCTTGGGATTCTCTCCCTCCTTCTCTCTCTCCCCCACTCACGCTGTCTCTGTCTCTCTCAAAATAAATAAGCTTAAAAAAAAAAAGAACAAAAGTTGGGCTGACCAGAATGAGTAACTTAGGTAGAAGTAGCAGTGTGCTGTTCTGCAGGATTCTAGTCCATTCCATCCCAAGAGCACCGAAGCCCTGGGCCTCTCTGGTGCTACTGTAAGGACTGCAGTCGATAAGGGAGGGTACAAGCAGGATGCTCCAGAACAAAGCTTGCCCGGGAGTATATCTATTCAATCCATTCCTTCCATTTGTCCTTTATAGAAAATGGTGCCCATCAAAGAAATAGGGAAGGGGGCACCAGAGTGGCTCAGTTGGTTAAGCATCCAACTCTTGGTTTTGGTTCAGGTCACGATCTCATGATTCATGAGTTCAAGCCCCGCATTGGGCTCTGTGCTGACAGAGTGGAGCCTGCTTGGGATTCTCTCTCTTCCTCTCTCTATGCTCTTCCCCTGCTCTTTCTCTCTCAAGATAAATAAATACATTTAATTTTAAAAAAATAGAGAAAACTGGAAGTACTTCTGCTAATGATGAGGGTTCCAACACCTTTCCTTCCCATATGGGCGAAGAACAAGGAACATGATTCTTCTTTACCTATTAGGGTTCCCAGAGGAGATAATGTCTTGTTTTGCAACCTAAATTCATCTACTGCAATGCACAAAATAATATGCGTTCAAAGTTCATGGATTGTTGGTTCTACCAGGCTTTCGCTCTGAGTTCAGGCACTTGAGGGGGCCAGCATGTCTGAATCCATGAGAGAAGGGATCAGAGTTCACCTCTTGGCATCCACATGAACACTCAAATACTAAGGTCTACGTGTGCTCAAATACAGGCCAAGCTCTTGGTAGGACTATCTTGAAGGAAAGATAGGAAGGAAGGCAAGAAGGGAGGGAGGGGAGAGGTAATACTTAAAGTCACAGACTTATTCTCCAGACAAACTGAACAACTCATCAGCATTACACACCTCTCGCTCCACCTCTGTGCCATGCTCTATGCCTTGAGAATTCATTGCTGTTCCCTCCACCCTCTTCCATTATCTCCACTTGTCCAAATATCACCCATCCTTCAAGGCACAGCCGTGGGCCACCCCCCATCACACTCTCCAGGAGCTCCCACCCATGCACTTGGCCGCTCCATTAAAAGACTGGTCTAGCCTTATTAGCAAGTCTATAGCCTCAGAAGCAGAAAAAGTGCTGCTCATTCCATTTATTGGGCATATTATTCTCATCAGTGGCTTTTAGAGGATTTTGCTAATGGCTTAGGGATGGTATGAACCATCACAATTAAGACATTGCTAATAAATTAAGTTTTATGGACATAAATCAGCAGGTATGCTTATTCAGCTGTTACACCTCACTTAGGAGTGGGCTTCACACCTTAAGAGAAAGCATATTTCTATTCAGGAGTTGTAATGGCCTTGTTAATGGAATATTAATTACCTCACTTGTTGGACAGCAAGATGTCTGCTCCCGCTCTCTTGCCACAAGTGTTCTTGGAGAAAGACACTTTTCCAACTTTGTGTCACCATGGCTGATGGATCTCAGCAAAGCCCACTCCATCGTCCTCGGCAGAAGGACAGAATGAAGTTCACCTTCCTGTAATGAGCCAGGTAAATGAAGGCTTCAGTGGTCAGAGTGTACAGCCTACCTTCCCCCCGAGATACAGTGAAACCAAAGGAAAGCTGGGCTGAAAGACAGAAGGCCTGTCTTCTTACTTCCTGCCTTAGTTCAGGCTGCCATCAATGGGGCAGCCCAAGCAAACATTTACTTTTCACAGTGCTGGAATCTGGGAAGTCCAAGATCAAGGCGCCAGCAGATTTGGGTCTGGTGTGAGCCTGCCTTCTCACGATGTGTGCATGGGGTCTGCACCTTGGCGTGTGCTCATGCAGGGAGTGGGAGCTCCTGTCCCTTCCTCTTCTTGTAAGGACACTAATCCCACCATGAAGACAACAGCCTCATGACCTCATCTAAACCTAACCACCCCCACTCTCCTAGTACCATCAGGGGGATCCTAACACCCACTGCTTGGATGGCTCAGCCAGTTAAGCATCTGACTCTTGATCTCAACTCAGGTCTTGATCTCAGGGTGATGAGTTCAAGCCCTGTGTTGGACTCCAGTGTGGAAACAAATACTTAAAAAAAGATAAAAATATATAAATACTTTAAAAAATTACCATCACATTAGGGGTTAGGGTTTCACCACATGAATTCTTGGGGGGCGAGGGACACAAATATCCAGCCCATAATACAATAACCAACAATACAATACTCTGATAGTAACCAGTAGTGTGAGCTGATCTCAGGCAGGCCACTCATACCCTCAGGGCCTCCCATTTAACACGTGGATATAATAAAGTGACCATGGATAAAGCTAAGTGGAAAACGCACCCCTTGGAAAGACACCAATATTGGACCATCTTGTGATTATCTTGCCAAGACTGTGGGAGAAACACCAAGAATGGGAATGGCTTTTTGCCTGGGAAGGGGGTAAACGTTCTCACTGTCGATTATTCCATAACGTCATTAATCTGGGAGAAAGAAACAGTCCAGCATTGTAGGCGGAGAGAGCAGGGATCTCTTTTCTCTCTACCAATGCACAAGGGTGTCTTTGGCTCCAATCTCTGTAGAACAGAAGGACTGAAGAAGAGTGGGCTGCCTCATACATCCAAGGTGGGCCAGAGAGAGCAGTGCAACAAACCTCCACATTTTATCCACAGCTCCAAGGGCCATAGCAGCCCAAACACCAGCCATGTGGGAAGGCAGCCCTGGTCAGTTAGCTTCATTGGCAGCAGGTACATAGCCCCATCACCAACAGTGCAAGCACGGGAGACCCTTTAGACCCAGGAGAGCAGGGCCATGTCATGAGATTACCTTGAAGAGGGGTATTTCCCAGCAAGAAGGTAGGTGAAAATTGAACCATGTAAGGTTGGTGATCCCACCTTGTTCTTGAACCAAGTTGTCTGAAAATCCACTCAGCAAAGGAAGAGGTCCATCAGGACCTAGCACCGCCTCAAATCACTGTGCAATCTTAGACAAGTCCCCTCCTCTCTGGCCCCAGGTGCTTTTTCCCAACCCATGGATCTCAAAGTCAAACAGCCTCTTCCTCTGAGAAATATCAGTGAAAATGGCTTCAGAACACATATCACCTTTCTTTTCTTCATCTAGGGGGAATTTCTCAGACCCAGGCACCTGCTGAAAGAATTTCTTTGCATCCGTTTAGCATATCAATTCTCACATTTTCTGCTTGAACTTCAGAGCAAAGGACTTGGAAAGCTGAGCCTTTGCCTTTTTAATGCAGAGTTTTGCATATTCTCCTGGACTCTTTCGGTCCTCTTTGCCCTTCCATTGCCCGCCACTGAGCAACCCTGCGCCCTGGTGAGGCTCGGGCCCATTCCCTTCAAAGCTAATTGGGGCAAGTGACCTCGCGCTACATCCCCTCCTCCTCCTCCTGCAGCAAGAGAACAAAAGTCCATCCCAAAGTGGGATGCAGAGAAGGAGTGGAGAATGGGAACAGTCTGTGAGAACCCCAGAAGGTGGGGTGCGGGTACAAGGAGGTTGTGGCTGGGGGAAGCCATAGTTTGCAAGACAGGAAACAAAACTGAAATCACTGCTGCTCTGCACTGAGCCGCTGAACTGCTGGAGGCCATGGAGCTATGTCTGGGTTGAGAGGCTCTTACACAAGCTGTCACATATTTCAATATCAGTAGCATCCAAGAGCCTCTAGGCACCTCCCAGAGGTAGAAAAGGAAGGGAAGGTCAGTCTGACAAGGTGCCCTTACTACTTTGTAGCACATTGTCCTTTACTTACTCCACAACAGAACTGCAACTCCAGAAAGAGAAATCTACTTCTTGCCAGAAATCACCTTCAGAGGTGCCTCAGTCAGCTATTGCTGCATAACAAACAATTTCAGTCACTTACCACAATAAGCAATTATTTAGCTTGGGCATATCCAAGTCAGCTTGGGCTTAGCTGGGCAACTGCAAGTTAGGTCTGAGTCTGTTCCTTATTTCTCTCATTGTCATTGGACCAGTAGGCTAGCTGAGACATGTTCTTCTCATGACAATGACAGAAGCACAAGACAGCAAATGGAAACATTTGATGCCTCTCGAGGACTAGCCCAAGCTGGCACCCTTTGGCTTCTGTCCCTTTCCATTGGACTAATCAAGTCATATGGCCAAGCCCAAAGTTAAAGGCCAGGGAAATATACTTTGCTTAGTAGAAAGAACTGCAGAGTCACATGGCAAAGGGGGTAGAGATACAGGGAAAGATAAAGAATTGGGACCAATAATGCAACCTATAAAAGGAATGAGTCCTGCAATGCTTCATAGTTGATGAGACATCTTTTGCACTCTCCTTAATTTATTCCTCATAACAACCCTAAAAGATAGTGATTATATTTCCAATTTACAGGTGAAGAAATTGAAACTCAGAAAGAAGAAGGGAGAGTGAGATCACACTGCTGTCATTAAGTATAAGAGAGTGTGCATCAATTTCTTCATTCAATTTCAAGTCAAGAATATTTGCCATAACCCAATGTTGGCTTTCCTTAAGGAGCCCCTAGAATACCTAGGATTTGTGGAATAGTCCCCTATTACTTATAGAAGGATCTCCCATTATATTTTTGGATGCCATTATATGGATGGCAAAAAGGACCAGGATATTCTTAACCATAAATTAAAGGATTTGGATGAAATCAGGAACAGCAAATATCTGGCATGCATGCAACCAATAACCATTCCTACATCCCTGGGAGACATCACTAATCAATGATGTCACTCTTTCCTGATGAGTCTTTGAATCTTTCTCTACACAACACAGCAGACAACCACTGTTATTGAGTTGGAGAGGACAGGTAAGGTGAAGACTATTTTTAAATACTGTATAAACTCTTTCTGAGGCCCATTCAGCCTCAAAAGGCTTTGATTCTGAAATCAGCAATGCTGTAGAACAGCAGCATGGAAAGGCCACCTGCCTGGGATCAGAAGAACTGAATCTAGTCCCAGCTCTGCTGTAGTTCACCCTGGGCGAGAAAGACAATTAAACTTCACTGAGCTTTTTTTGCATCAGTTTTGTGACCTTTAAAATCATTTATTTCAATTCCATAAACATTAATTGGGTACCCACTGTGTGCCAAGCATTGCCGTCAAGGGAATCAAGAAATGAATGTGACACGGTCCCTATCCTGGAAGAAGGGCAGGGGGATGGGGAATGCTTTCATTTCTGAGGTCCAGTTGAAAGCTAATATTCTGTTAACATGACACTAAAAAGCACAAGACATTATCATGGGACTCATAAATCCTGTAGGCTGCCCAGCCTTGAAGAGTTCCTCCCAGGCAGGAGCCTGGGGTTCTAGGGGAGGGGATCTGACCTCAGAGTAGGGGTTACCATGCTCCATTGTTCTCCAGGCTATCAGAGTAGATGGCAAGTGCTATTTCTGGGCCAGAACTTTCCAGGCTTATCTTCTAAATTTAGGGTCAAATGGACCTGGGTGTGAATCCCAGCTCTGCCACTTGTTAGCTTTGTGACCTTGGACGTGATCCACTCACTATGCAACTTATCTCTTAATCTGAAAAATAGGGAAAAGAATCATCACTGCCACATGTGGTTGTCTATATCTATTAAACAAGCATACTTATGTGAATGCCTGCAACACAGATTTCATGAGTGAATTCACATCCTTTGCCTTCCTCTCTTCCACCAGCCCTATGCTCCAGCTCAGGGCTTCTCCACCCCAGCTACATAAGGGAGTCCCTAGACACTTTCTAAAAAATAGAGATGCCCATGGCGTGTTTATATGGCTCAGTCAGTTAAGCATCTGACTCTTGATTTCGAGTCAGGTCATGATCTCACAGTTCATAAGTTCGAGCCCCATGTCAGGCTCTGTGCTGACAGTAAGGAACCTGCTTGGGATTCTCTATCTCCCTCTCTCTCTCTCTGCCTGTCTCTCTCTCACACATGTACTCCTTCTCTCCTAAATAAATGAATAAACTTAAAAAAAAAAAAAAAGTAGAAATGACCAAGCCTCATCCCGGATTGACTGAACTAGAATCTCTGGGGATGGAGCTAGGGGAGCCATACTTTTTGAATCCTCCCACATGCTGCTCATGGGTAGTCACAGTTGAAAGCCACCTCTCTGGCTGTATGGAGTCAATGTTCTCCAGAGAAATAGAACCTATGGGATGTAGATATAGACAGATATATATGTATAGATACAAATATAGAGATATAGAGATACAAATGATAGAGACAGATATATAGATGATATAGATGGATATAGATGATGTATATATAGATATAAAGAGATTTATTATAAGGAATTGGCTTATGTGATTATGGAAGCTGAAAAGTCCCAAGATCTGCAGTCAGCAAGTTGGAGACACAGGAGCCTACGGCGTCAGTTCCTCTGCCAGAAGATTCAGCCCTACCAGGCCAGGAGGACACAGAGGGTTTGCATCACCACCTCTGCCAGGTATGCTGCCCTGGGATGCATGTTCCTAGGAAGTACCCACAGTGTCCCTTCTGCTCCCCCATCAGAGCAGGGAGCCTGCCCAAAAGGCAGGGGAGGTGGCATGTGCATGTATTTGAGGGGTGTGTAAATGCGTGTGTGGGAAGCTGCCTACCATGGCGCTGGACGTCCACCCAGCCCCTTCCCACAGTCAGATCCTGGTGAGCATTTCTTCATTCACCTGTTTACACACAGACTGAGGACCTGCCAGATGGCTGTCCTGGGTGCTGGGGATGTGACGGCGATTGCAGTCAGGCTATAGGTGTTCAGACATTTCATTATCACTTACCAGCTTTAAGTATCAAAATATTAATATTTCTGTTGGTGCAGTACCATTATTTCAGTATCTTTTAAAATCTGAAAGTCTGAAGTACTTACAGCTGGAGAGATACCCAGAAATTTTTATGCAACATCAAAATTTCTAACTGGCCCAAGAAGCACTCACTTAGAAATCTCTCTGTCTGCATTTCTCCCCTGCTAGTGTTACAATCCCCTGACCTGGATCATTGGGTGGTTGGTCATTGTTTGCTTTTCCCTTCAGTTGGTTGGCCTGAGTGCCATTAGTAAGTCATACTGCTCCCAAAGCCAGTGTGGGGTCTGCTGTTCTTCTGAGGGCCCAACAGAGTCTCCTGAGAACAGGGATGAGGGGACCCACTAAGGCAAACAAGAGGAGGATATGGCAACAGCATTTGGGGGTTGGGAAGGGACAATGGGAGAATGAGGTCCCCAGATCCTCCAAGCTTCCTTTCCCCAGGGCTAAATTCACTCTGCTCCCCTCCCAGAAAAGGGCTGGATCCCCTGTTGGTGCCTGATTCCTCCTCCCCTGGGTACTTTATTTTTACCATCATTCTCCTGGAAGACCAAAATTGCTTCAGTCCTACCCTAGCTTTCCCTCAGGAAGAATGTTGGATAAAGTGTAGAAGACTTTGGTGGCCACATCTCACCTTTTTTTAATGAAATGCCAACATTTTGGTTTTTTCAAATACATATTGTCATATTATCATTTTGACCCAATGCTATAGCTCTAACCACTACAATACAATGATAAGCAAACCTCAAGGAATTTATATTTTAGTGGAGGAGACACAATATAGAAATGAGTATACATATTCGATAGTTTCAAATAATGGCATAAGTTACATCAGTTATTTTTGCTGCATAATCAACCATACTAATACTCTATGATTTTTCAAATGGCCATTTATTCTTGTTCATGAGACTACAGGTCAGCTCAGCAGTCTTACAGGTCTTTTCTGGACTCCTTCATGCACTTGCAATTGGCTTCAGGTCAGTCAAGTGGCTCTGTTTCCCGGGAAGGCTGATTATTCCTCGGTTTCCCTCCATGTGTTCTTTCATCCTCCAACATCCTGGCTCAGGCTTCTTTACAAAAGGAACAGTAAAGGGCTGCAAGACTTAGAGGTGGCACACCTTTATTTCTAAAACATTCTTTAGGGGCAGAGAGAGAGAGGGAGAGAGAGAGAATCCTAAGCAGGCTCTGCACTACCAGCACAGAGCCCAACGTGGGGCTCGAATTCACAAACTACAAGACCATGACTTGAGCTGAAATCAAGAGTCAGATGCTTAACTGACTGAGCCACCCAGACACCCCTTTAGCATTCTATTAGTCAAAGTCATAACTCCAACCTCAGTTCAAAGAATGGGGAAATTGATTCTACCTGTCAATGGAATGTGTTACAAAGTCACATTGCAAAGCGGCGTCAGCGGACAGAGGGATGGAAAATTGTGGAACACATGGGTTTTGAAAAAAAATAAAAGGGGATAATAGAATAAAAAAGCAACAGGAATAAAAAGCTTCTTTATATTAGATCAGAAAAGACTGTTCTGAAGGGATGATATGTTAAGTGAGACCAGGGTGATAAGAAAGAGCAACTATACATCAAAGATTAGGTAGATGAGCACAATAAGCAATGAAAGCAGCAATGTGCAAAGGCCTTGAACAGGAAAAAAAAAATCTTAAAATCTTAACTGTGTTCAGGATTCAGAAAGAAGTTGGGACTGAGTAGAGTAGGTAGATAGAGGACATTCTAGGAGACTAAGTTAGACAGATAGGCAGGAGGCCCTCATGTTTGGCCTTATAGGTATAGTAAGATATTTGGACCTTATTTTATTTTTGTCTTACAATACCATTGACTATATTCCCTATGCCCTACCTTTCATCCTCATGATGGGTTTCATTTTCAATATGATAAGAGGGTTTCAAACAGGGAAGTAAAAGGATCTGATCAAAATTCTAAAGAGGTCACTTAGGCTGCGGGAGTGGAGCAAGGACATTGTACAGGAGACCATTGTAACATTCCAGGCAGACTCAAATGGTAGCAGTGCTGATGGTTCAGAGGTGGGTGCCCTGCAATAGATTTTTGAAAAGTCTGTAGGACTTACTAATGGATTAGGTTTTAGTGGAGAAGAAAAAAGATGACTCCAAAGTTTTTGCCTTGAACCTCTGTGGGAATGATGAGTTACTGAATGAACTCCATTGGTAAGATAAAATGATGGTGAGATGAATGAATTGGGAAGAGAGGAGTAAATCAAGAGGTTTTTTTTCACTGAGGGCACGTTAAGTTCAGACAAATATCCCTCATGAACATAAACACAAGCTAGTCTTTAACAAGTAGGAGGGGGTACAACTGTGGGGAATTCTGCTGCGATGGTGGGAAATGTGGATCTAGACATCACCCTTGGGTTTGGCAACCCAAACAGCACCACTGTTCCTACCTTCCAGAAGCAGTATCTCTCTGCCCCCTGAACATTCCTGTGGTCCCTTAACAACTTCCCAGGCCACATACCCTGCTTACCAATTTCAGACAGTCGATCACCCCACCACGACTCTCACTCAGGTCACTGTCAGCTTTCCCTGAAGTTGAGACAGACTTTGAACTATGCCTCCCTCCAAAATGAACTGTAGACTTTCCTGAAGATTGGGGGTGGCACATTCTCAGGATATGAGGACCAACAGGTACCTCAAGCCAGAGACGTCAAGGCCTTCTGGAAACTAGAACTGGCAGATGGTTCTTGAGAATCCTTCCTGAGGTCCCATGGTCCCTAAACAGAATACAGGCAACCACTTTCATATCAATGACTGACACAACTCTTGGTGATAATAGCATAGGAAGAGAAGCTGGACAAGGCAGGCCAAAGCAAGACCTCTGGCTTCCCAGTTCCACCTCTGGGCACAACAGACTTATCATTAGTGTGGCCTGGCCAGAAGAGTCCCAGTGACCCTCACTCACCGAGTCCCAGTCAAAAGCTGGGTCCATGCTAGAAACCACAGGGGATACCCTGGTGATGCCAAGAGCACCATCCTCCCTAGAGCCTCCATTCTGGTCCCTTGAAGCCACCTGAAGTGTAGGTATGATTTGTAAATACACTTTTATTTGCTTCTCTTTTGGCATGCGTGCCAGCCCAGGTCTCCAGGAAGCAGGTGCTAGGACAGAATTAGAAGTGCCAGGTATTTATAGTGGGGAAACGCCTGTGAAGGACAAAAGGGAATGGAAGCAGGAGTGAGCAAGGAAAACCTTTCATATACTGATCTGACACCTGTGACAGGAGAGGGGGACAAAAGGAAGATTGGGCAGGAAGAGCCACAAAGTGAAGTTCATCTCTGAGAATGACATGGCCAGCCCAATAGGGAGCCTGGGCTCCAAGCAGAAATGGCCCAGCTCTGTGGTCCCCGCAGTCCTCAGCCACTGGCCAGGAGCAGCTCTGGGACGATGTGTCCTCAGCTGAACATCACAGCAGATCCAAAGGAGGAGCCCCTGGAGCCAACTCTACTCACATGGCTCTTTTGAAGAGAAAGCTGAGTGGCCTGCTTCCAATGGCCACCATCATATGGCTGACGTCATCATAAAGATGCTATGTTCTCAGAGGATCTGTTACACAGGTGGCCAAGGGATGAAAGGGTCAAAGGGATGATGAGTCTCAAATAGCAGAGAACAAACCAGAAGAAAATAGGTCAAAGCAAAGCTATTACAACTCACATGAGAGTTAGAACACTTCTCATTTTCTTCTGGTCTCATTAGATTTTATCAATTTATAGTTGATTAGAGTGAGGTTGGATAAAAAGATAGCATAGGGATTATAGTCAATAATATAATAACTGTATGGCGACAGGTGGTAACTACCCTTATCGCTGTGAGCATTTCATAATGTATAAACTTGTCAAATCACTATGTTGTACACCTGAAACTAATATAACATTGTATGTCAACTATACTTCAATTAAAAAATTTAAAATTTTTCTTAAAAAAATCGAGGTGACTTTTTTCCATTTACTTACAATGGTTTATGAATCTCTTGCAGTTGAATATTCAGTCTAAGGTGTCAATGAAAATTCAAGCCCAGGCGCCATCTTGGTCTGAGGACATTGGCTGAGGTTAAAAGGGAACGATATCTGAGCCCAGCATAGTTCATGGCACTGACGCTTTGCTCCAGGCTCCCGTGAACTCATTGTCAGTCGTGTATGGTCAAGAGCCAGTCAACAAAAAAAGCAGCAGTAGCAGATGCTTCAGGAAATAAAGAACACAAGACAGTGCAGCTGTGAAGTTAAAATATGGAATCCATAAGAAATATGAAGCTGGGCAAGGAGGGGAAGCCCCTGAAGGAAGGCATCTGTCTGGTATAGGAGGACATGGTCTAAGCCCTTTCTATCCACTAGAAGACACATAAATGTTTGTTGAATGAACTAGTGAATGCACAGGAGGGCAACCTCCCCATCGTCTGAAGTAGGGACTTGGAAAGAACAAAAGAGAAGTCATCTCAGTCAGGAGGGACCAAAGACAACTCCAAAGACCCAGAACCAAGAAACTAGCATTGGAGGCAGGAGAAGAGGTCAACACTGAACTGGAAGCCACTCACTGGGCTTACCGAGAGGACAGGAGGAAATCATGGTGGTGCCCTGGAAACAAGAGAAGCTGTCAGCAACATGAGGGACCCCAGCATTCCTCAAAGAACGTGAGGGGATGGATTAGGAATGAGCCTTTGGTGGGGTCTGAGTCAGGAAGACGTTGTTTAGTTATTGTTCCAGTGGCCTTCTCTGACACCCCGACTGATGGGACCAGAAGAATCTTGGCTTAGTACAGATGGCTGCATGATCCTCACAACAGCAGTGAGGCACAGTAATTACCCTGCTGAGGAGGCTGAGGTGAACTGGCAGAAGTGGATTATGGAAGGCACAAGAACTTCTGAAAGGAGAGGGGTGGTCTTCCAGGACATGACACGGAAGGCAATAACTAACTCCCGAGAATCCAAAGCCCCAAGGGAATAATATCAGACCGGATACCTGATACCAGATACACTTCCTGGAGGGGAAATGCCAAAAGGTGAAGGATTCAGAACTATTATCAGAAGTCCCAGATTCAAATTCCAGGACCCCCACTTCCTAGCTGTGTGTGCAACCCATTTAACCCCTCGGGTTCTCAGTTTCCTTGTCTGTAAAATGGGGCATGTATATAACATCTATCTCAAAAGCAGTTGACATCAAATGAAATACTGCTGGTGCAGAACTTTATCTCCGTGCTTCCCCCCAAACCCTTCCACTGCTCACACAGAATCGTGTACAATTCTGGTGTTCAAACTGTAAGTTAACAAGAGCCTGGGATCAGGCCTCAGAGGGGAGCTGATCTGAGGTCTGTGTTCTCACACCCCGGCTGAGGCAGAACCAGCATCTCTCAAGAACATGTATTCTCCTCAGGGGCATCTTCGTCCCTCTTGGTACCACACAAGCAAATAGCCCATGAGTTCCCCCACGCCAACTGCAAGACTGGCAGAGCGGGCGTGAGATTAATGGCTTTCCTGTACCACAAAGGCCTTCCTGCAAAGAGGCAGAATTCAATATGCAAACCCCACCACCCAGGCCTCGGACCCCACCCTCCCAGCTCAGTGGACAGAGGCAGCTCGAACCCGTAATGTATGCGTGCTCCGGCTGCTGGGCCCGAGTTATTATTCATTACGGTTTTCTATTACCCAGTGATAAATGACGCCCCCAGGCTGGCGTTGCCCCCAGAATGCTTATTACGGCTCACTTAAGTAGGCGTTGATTTAGCTTAAATCGGTTGTTCTGTTCAGCCCAGACATGGGCCTGCCCCGGCTTTGCCTCGAAGACTCTCTTCACCCGGGTTTAATTGAATTCTAACTACTCATGGCCTCCTATTAGGGAGGGCTGGGGTAGGAGGCCTGAGCCCTGGTGGTCTCCACAGCCCTATGTAATCCTAATTTGATAAGGGTCTTCCCTTTGACTCCAGACAATAAATTTGGACAAGCAACTCCAATTAGGTCAGAAAGAGCTTTCTAGATGGACTTAGCTCACAGGGAAATGATGGAATCTCAGGTAGAAGCAGCCCTTGGAGTGTCAGTGTGACTGTCCCGAAGTACTGCCCTTGGATCAGGCCATTTAAGCCATTGTGTCTTGGGGCTGCCCGGGTCCATCCATCAAATTGTTTGTCAGAGTAACAGAGCCAGCCCTGGCCCTTCATACAGATCCAACCCAGCTGAACACCTCTGGAAGAAAAATGGCTGCACCAAAGATACTGTGACTATAACTAGGATTGCCATCATTCATTTATGCAGAGATACAGAGGTGCGCCAGGTGCTGGTCTAGGTGCTGGGTACACAAGAATGAACGAACAAATAGTATCCTCTCCCGTCATGGAGTTCACATTATAGAGTTTTATTTATTTATTGCCGATTATGTGCCAGACATTGTTTTAAGGGCTTCCCCCAAGCTACCACATTTGTCACCATAACCCCATCAGGTGTCCCTGTGTTACAGAGAAAGAAATCAATGCTTGGAGACATTCAATGATATGTCAAACATTACTTAAGTGAGAAAAGGTCAATAAGTGGGAGGGCACCTGGGTGGCTCAGCGGGCTCAGTGTCTGATTCTTGATTTTGGCTCAGATGACGATCTCACAGTTTGTGGGATCAAGCCTCACCTTGGACTCTGTGCTGACAATGCAGAACTTGCTTGGGATTTTCTCTTTCCCTCTCTCTGTCTGCCCCCCACCCCCCGGCTCATATTGCTTCTCTCTCTCTCTCAAATAAGTGAATAAATATTTTTTTAAAAAAGCAAGACAGAATAGAACTGCTTGTATTTCAATATTTGTCAGAGAAGACTTAAACATTAAAAACAAAATCAATAAGGGATGGCCTTGAATTTGAACACAAGTGCATAACCATAGCACCATACTTCCTCCTGTCTATGTTGTTATACGTTATTATGCCCTTTTATTTGCCTTGCACGTGAGAGGTTACAATGTACTTTTTGCCTTCATTAATTATCCCAGCACAACGTCCTGGACAGTAGGTACTAGTGTTACCATCTAGAGCTGCAGTGGTTAAGAGCTCACCATCAGATTGACCTTGCTCTGCCTTTAACTCAAAGTGTGACCTTGGGCAAGTTATTTATCCTTTCTGAGCTTCCATTTCCTAGACTTTAAAATGGGTGATAATAATAGTACTACCTTGGAACGCCTGGGTGGCTCAGTGACTTGAACACCTGACTCTTGATTTTGGCTCAGGTTATGATCTCACGGTTTGTGAGTCCGAGCCCCAAGTTGGGCTCTGTGCTGACAATGTGGGGCCCTGCTTGGGATTCTCTCTCCCCCTCCCCTCTCTCTGTCTGCCTCTGTCTCTCTGTCTCTCCATCTCTCTGACTCTCTCTCTCTCTCAAAAATAAACATTAAAAAATACTACCTCAAAGGTTGTGAGAATTAAATTGGAAATCGCATGTATAACCCTTAGCACAGTACCTTGTGTATGACACGCCACGGTCTTGAGTCCTTGGCAGGAAGGAGGAAATGCTCAGGAGATCAACTGTTCTTGGTGGGAAACAAGAAGCCATCTTCAACATAGAGACAGGCCAGGAGGGTGTCAGCCAGACCAAAGTCCCAAAGACCTGGTGATATTTGGGAAAGAGGATTCCTGCAGGGACAGAGTCTGAGGCTCAGCAATGTTAACAATCACAGGACGCCTGCGGGCTATTCTGTATCTCCTGCTTCCATCACCTTTTCTTTCTGCCACAGTAAAGTTCTCTGTGAAAAAGCCCATGTATCTCAGCAGGGGAACCAAGGAAGGGGTGGTCATTACCTAATAGTAATAAGGGCTGGCACTTCTCAAGCACAAAGAATGGCCCAGATCTGCACTGCCCGATACCCTTGACTCAGTTTACCTCAGTTTACCCTCTGAAGCAGGTGCCATCCTTAGCATCCATTTCACAGATAAGGAAAATGAGGTTCAGAGAGATGAAGGAGTTTGCCCAAATAAGGTAGCCACAATTAGTAAGCAGCTAAAACAGAGCTCAAATCTGGCTTCACCTTCTTGCGTACTGTGTCACCTTCCCTCAGAGGGGAGCGCAGCACTCCCGAGGAGGGCTTTAACAGCCTAGACCAGATGGGAATCCAAGGCAGTTTCTATAAGCCCATTTCCTTCACCCTGTTCTTAATGTGCCAACGAGCCCTGCAAGCTGAAGAAGCACTGAGAGTGGCTGAAAGTCAGAAACGACACAGGCCAACTGCCTCGTAGGTGGTCAGAGGCCACAGAGCGCTCTTCAACAAACTGGGCAGATAATAAAAATGCTGCAAACCATCAATCACATCTTTAGTCCCTCAGCTTTCATTTCTGTTGTTGATTTGTCCTTTTACTTAAAAATACAGATGTGGTATCCAGCTTTTTCCTCCCTGAGCTTCCAGACTTGCTGCTCACAGGCTAGAGCCAATGGGGAGGCATGGTGGTGCATACAAGCAGGTACACCTCAGAGAGAAAAGGGAGTTTGGGAGCGCTTGTGTTAGCCGAAAAGCTGCGCGACCTTCCCAGTGTGCAGCACCTCCAGGGTCCTGGGGTCAGTGTTGGCAGTGTTCCAGTATAACAGGACACACACACACACACACACACACACACACACACACAGGTGTCCACCTCTGCCCCGCCCCCACCCCCGGGGCACATGCCACATGCTGCCCAGACAAAGGCTGAGACACATTTTCCTTAGACAAGGTCACCTTTGGGCTACTAATAAAGCTCAGCTATGGAATTATTCGTCGGCTTTAAAGAAAAAATACATCATTTCCATCATAAAAAATAATATAACTATGTTACAGAAGAAGTGAAAAATAGAAGAACCAAAAATAAGCCATAACTCATTCACCTTGACATGAGCACTATTAGCATTCTCCATAGGTTTCCTCTCTCCTCATCTCTAGATTTTACCACGTGGTAACCACGGTACTCTTGCAACTGCATACCCACTGTTTTGTGGGCCCATACGACACCTTAAACATTTTTGGCACCATATGGAATCTTCATAACTGTCATTTGAATGACTGCCTCATACTCCATGGTGTGGTGACATTCCTCACTTGGCTATTCCATTGGTGAGCACGTCACTAGCCCAAGCAATGCTGCAGCAAACATCTTTGTGTTTATTGTGTTCTTCCCCAGTCTTTGGGATTATTTCCTTAAGACGACTTTTCCACATAAATGCAATATCTGGGTGCAAAGGAATGACCCACATTTGGACACAGCATTAACGAACGCTACGCGGGCGGGAGACTATCGCGTCCACTGCAACATTGTCCACACCGATGTTATCTTTTTAACTCAATAGGTTAATAAAAATGATACCTCTTTGTTGTTTTAATTAGCCTTGGGGAAGGGGGTGTCCTCGAAAAGGGTCACAGCATCTTGTCATTTTCAAGCGTTAAGAGCTTTGGCCTCAAATAGTCTGGGGCTGAAAATATAATTCTGCCATTTCACCAGCTGCATGCCCTGCCTTACTTAGTTCTTCCCAGTCCCATCTGCTCTTCTCATCTGCGAAGGGGTGATGATGGTGCCACCTACCTACAGGGCTGGCATCAGGATGACACAAAATGATAGATCTTAGTCCTCTTCCTGGCATATGATTAGCACCACATGTTTCTGGTTGTAGTTTATCAATAACTTTAAAGCACTAAAAAGTCTGATTATGCAGTCAATAAACATTTATAGAGGTTCTGGAGATGCGAGAATGAATAAACCATAGGTCTTGTCCTTGAAGAGGTCCCAGTCTGGTGCGGGTTGAACAAAGAATAGAACAACGGTGTAGTGTTACAGTTAAGCTCAGACTATGCTCTGATGGTGCTGCATCAGAGGTACATATTGAAAGAGCACAGGGGGCAGAGCCATACCTCCTCTGGGAAGATGGGGTGGGGGGGCGGTGGTGAAGAGAACATTACAGAAAAGGCACAAAGGGAGATGGGCATTGAAGAATGGGTGGTGTTCTCATGGGTGGATATGGGTGGGGGTACACATGGAGGGTTAAGAGCACAAGAAAGGCCTGGAAGTGAGGAACTTTACCCAGAGTGGATGTGGGAAACAGCAACTAGTCCCACTGGGTTCATGGGCTGTAGATCTGATCCCACAGGGCAGCCAATCTGATTCTAGGAGGAGCCTGCCTCATGGAACTCTCTGCTGGCTCCCTCAGCCTTTTCAGTGAGGTTAATACTCAACATGACTGGTGTGGGGAAAGGGGAAGCTTAAATTATAACTCTCTCTTAGAGCTGCCTCTGACACTCCTTGAGATTGAAGGATGCTGATAAATAAGGCCACCTTGTCCAGAACCCCAGAGCACAGAGCGGTACCTCGTGAGACTGGAAAGCCCTGGCACACTGGGGAGGGAATACGCACACTGTGTCTTCCAGGAAACCTTACTATGAGAGTCTTTTTCTCATGGTCTAGCAGCTTCTTCCATCCACAATCCCAGTGGGCCATTACGGCCGAACGCAGTGGACGTAGCTCAGCTCCGCAAAGGAAGTTTTGGGAAAATCTATTTCCCAAGACCTGATGCCATTGTCACCTCCCCCATTAAGCCCCCTGCCATCCCCCTGGCTTTCTCCTCGGTGTTAGCACATCCTTTCTTCATCCTCTCTTACAGACCCACCCCTCCTCGTTTTCTCGTTTACTACACCCACATCGTATCTCCTGTCCTCACCAGCTACCTGGTTGTCTTTGTCCATTCGGTCTGCTGTAACAAAAATAACATAGGCTGGATGGTTTAGGCAACAAATTTTCTCACAGTTCCAAAGACTGAGACATCCAAGTTCAAGGTGCCAGCACATTCCTTGCCGGGTAAGGGCCTGCTTCTTAGTTAGATGACCATCTTCTGGCTGTGTCCTCACAAGGAGGCCTGGAGGAAGAGGCAGAAAGCTCTCTGGGGCCTCTTTCATAGGGGCATTAATCTCATTCATGAGGGCTCCCATTGTGATCTAATTCCCTCGCAAAGACCCCACCTCCGAACACCATCATACTGGGGATTAGATTTCAACATAGGAATGTAGGGGACACAAACCCTCAGGCCACAACAGTGGCAACTTCCGAGGCTGCCCTGTGATCTGCTTGTCTTTGACTTTGTTTCTTTCATTCCCTTTCCGACACCCGCTCCAAAGTAAAACTGAAACAAAAAACAATCAAGTAAATGGGGATTGACCTGGACAGAAGGTGAACACTGACCATCAGGAGCTAGTCCGGAACTGGGATCCCTAGCACTTAAGCATCTTTAAACCTGTCTCTTCTTCCCTCCTTCCCCTCCTCCTCTCCTTCCTCCTCCTCATCTGCCTTCCTCCCTCTCATTTTCTCTCCTCCTCCCTCTCCCTTCCTCAGATCCACCAGGCCTCTTGTCTCCTCTCCAGACATTCATTGCCTATTTTCTTCCCTATGGACCAGCTTCTCCTTGCTTAAAACCCAGGACAGCCTTACTACAACATCTCAGTTCAAGCCATCAGCTATGCATGGCCCAGACTCACTCCAGTCTTGATTCCAAACTTCAAAGAGAAGAGAGAGAATCAGACTGACCCACCTTGTGTCAGATGCTCACCTCTTATCCAAGAGCACTTATGATATCTAACATTTATGGAGCACTTCTTAAATGCCAGGTGCTGCTCCAAAGGCTTACACATATCAACTCATTTCATCTTTATACCAAGCCTTTGAGGTAGGTGTTACTGTTAGCCTCATTCTACAGATGCGGGAAGTACCATAACAAAAATCTGGTTTACATGACCGAATTCACATAACTGGCAAGTGAGGGAGCCAGGACATGAACCCAGGGCCTCTGACTCCAGAGCCCAGGGCTTTAACATTATACTCTATTGGTCTCAGAAATCATGGACAATGGACAGAACCTAGTGTAGAAACAAGGCTGTAGCAGGCCAACCTCAGAAGTAGGCAGTCATCAAATTGGATGGCATCCTTGAAAACATTTTACTCATGGGACCCCTGGGAACTTAGGTGGAACATCTAACTTCAGCTCAGGTCATGATCTAGTGATTCATGGGCTCAAGCCCTGCATCGGGCTCACTGCCGTCAGCATCTGAGCCCACTTCAGATCCTCTGTCCCTTCCCAACCCCCGCACCTCCCCCGCTTGTGCTCTCTCTTTCAAAAATAAATAAACATTAAAAAAAAAAAACCACGACTTTTTACTCCTGCTCAAAAGCAGCAGAGGGATGGATGGATGGGTGAGTAGACATGTGGAAATTTGACAGGGGCATCTCTTCCCCACTCAGCCCATTCTATAGGAAAGGACTCTATCAGCTAAGCTATGACTCTGATAGTATCTTAAGTTTAAAAGAAAGGGTCAGGGGGAGTGTGTCCCCTTAACCTTACCTTCAGGGCTTTGGTATTAAAGAGACAAAAACTGAAATTCCTGGTAGGAAAAGACAACTATCCCTGAGTTTATTCACTGGATCATCTCAGATTGGGAAAGGTTGGAGGAGAACACTTAGAATATAAGAGACCAAAGTGGCTAGGCCATTATGGGAAGGAAGAAGAGAAAGGATAGGTTTCTCAGAGGTTTCCAAGTGGGACACAAATCAATGGGTACACGGCACCCGTGACGGGAAGGTGCTGTGATGAGAAGGTGTGATGGAGGGGTAGGGGTGGACACTAAGATCTATGCCCTTTGGACCCACATGAGAAGACCCCTGTGACCAAGTATATAACATAAGGGCTGAGGAGCACCCCACCTTCTACATACTGAGCAGGTTTGAATAGGAAGCTAATCCACAGTGACCAGAGGGGACTGAGGACCAGAGTGGACTGGGTAAACCCCCCACCCCCCAGGGCCTTTGTACTACTCAGCAGTGGCAGGAAGGAAAGGAACAGAAACCCAAGTGAAGACTTGCTCTTGCCAGCCTAGAGGGATGAGCACTAGGAAGTGGTTAATTCTGACTTACAGAATTGAGAGAAGTGTGCTATCTCCTAAATTCTAAAATCGTAATTTAAGTGGTCTTATTGAGGCGCTTCTGGATGCCTGCTAAGCCGGTGCTTGTCCTGGGTGGGGACACATCCCGGGTGTGTGCATCCTCTCCAGCACTGGCCTCCCCATGACCCAGCTGTCTTCCAAGTTGTGGTTGCTTTCCCTCCCATGTGCCCCACATACAGAATATACCAGTCCTCTGCTTACACCTCTGCGGTCCTCAGAAGAACATCTAAACTCTTCATCCCACCTACATGCATGAGATGTCCCCTGCTGGTCCCCTGCTGGAAGCGTCACCTTCCACAACCTCCTCTTCCAAAGTCACATTGACCTTCTTTCAGAAAGTTTCTTTTTATTATTATTTTTAATGTTTATTTACTTATTTATTTTTGATAGAGAGCACAAGCAGGGGAGAGGCAGACAGAGAGGCAGACAGAGGATACGAAGCCGGCTCTGAGCTGACAACAGCAAGCCCGATGCGGGGCTCAAGCTCATGAACCACGAGATCATAACCTGAGCCAAAGTTGGATGGTCAACTGACTGAGCCACCCAAGCGCCCCCAGAAAGTTTCTTGAGCAAGCCTTCTTGTCTCCAGGGCTTTGGGTTCCTACTCTCTGCCTGAATGCTTTCTCCCAAATGTACCCCAGCACTCAGAAATACCCCCCCCACACATAAGCACATTCAGGTGTGCACACACGCATGCATGTGCACACCCACACGTGCACACATGCACACAAACAGCAACCATCTCTTACTATCCTTCAGATCTCAATCCTTCTAGAATGCCTTCAATGCTGGGGCTCAAAATCAAAATGTACATTGAAAGTGATTGTATTTATTCCCCTCATACCTCCAAAAAGGGTTCTTATAAATCAATAGTGTATTTTCTAATCAATGGTGTGTGTTAGGTTTTAAAAACTATAGCAGTTGTTGGGACGCCTGCATGGCTCAGTCGGTTGAGCATCTGACTCTTGGTTTCAGCTCAGATCATGATCTTGCAATTTCGTGAGATTGAGCCCCATGTCAAGCTCTGCGCCGACAACTTCGAGCCTGCCTGTGATTCTCTCTCTCTCTCTCTCTCCCCCTCTCTGCCCCTCCCCCACTAGAGCTATCTCTGTCTCTCTCAAAATAAGTGAACTTAAAAAAGAAAAACTATAGCAATTGTTGAAGGGATGCAAAGCAAGCCCCCTGCTCCTTCCCCTACACCCCACTCTTCTCCGCTTCTGAGACCACCCACTCACTCCCTTGTCTCTTGTGGCCACCCTGTCTGTACCCACTCCCTGTTCTGGCTTCTGCTGTAGCCACCTGATCCACAGCCACACTAAGAAACTTTGGACAGGAATGCCTTCTTTATGAAGGAGAGGGGCAGCATGGGGTGCCTCAGATCTCATGGTTTCACAGGGTCCGATGCCCTGGCCCCCGAGGGGGGGGGGGTCCTGACCTCAAACATCTGAGCAGCCAAGCTCACCGGCAGAGTTTGCTGCAGAAGAACCGAGTTTTTTCAACGTTCTGGACTGAGCCGTGCATCAGCTCTGACACCACAGGCAACTTCCTAGGCAAACAACTTTATTGCTGCATGAGATTAACCCAGACTGTGGTAATTTGTAACAAAGATAAGAAAATTGCACTGGTCTCTTAGAAATAAATCTGAATTCCAGAGTGGACAAAGGGGACTTCAACTTGAAATCCGCTATTTCAGATATAATCATATTTATAACAGCCCCTGAAGAGTATGAAAAGCCAAGTGCAATTTCTTGTTGGAGGTGTCATTTCACCCACCATTATGAAATCAATTTAGCTAGAATTCCTAACAAGTCCAAACCCCATCTTACTTTTTTTTCCCCAAACCCCACCTAACTTTAATGGAAGATTATTTGGCCTGTTTAAGAACCATTCCCTTGTCCATCTGACCTCATGATATGGGGGGCGGGGGGCTACTGGGGCAGGAGGGGATGAGAGGGCAGG
>NW_027528276.1:3508608-3580006 GCF_008692635.1 Crocuta crocuta
GGATGAGGGGAGGAGAGGTCACCTGCCCTGCCTCTTACCAGCTGTAGGATCTTGATGAACCAGAGATGATAATAGAGGCCCCTCCCAGAAGCCTTGTCACTGTCATTAAATGAGATAAGACTGTGAAAGGGGAATACAGATGTCCGTGATTAATGCGTACCTGTTAACCTACTAGGTACCTCAGGTTGGGCTCTTAGAACTGTGCTGAGCAAGGCCTTAACTTCACCAGCGTGGCCTCATTTAATCCTCCGGATAATCTCACAAAGAGGGCATGGTAAGAATCTCCATTCAAAAATGAAGAAACTGAGGACCAGAGAAGTCATGGAACTTACCCAAGGTCACAGAGCTGGTAAGTGGCATGACACAGATTGGGACACCTGCCCTCGGCCACTTTCTGATGCTTTCCCATAGGCAGCAGTCTCTGTGTGAGCCCAACCTGGTAGAGCACACGGCCCGGCTGTAACACACCCATAAATAAGTACCTTTACTTCATTGATGGTAAGTAATGCCCATTAAGTTCTTGTATGTGTCAGACACTATTCTAGGAACTTTGTACAAATCTCAGTGACACGGGGCGGGGTGGGGGGAGGGAGGGGGACACTATTATTACCCCACTGTAGGGATAAAGGAACAGGTTCAGCAAAGTTAAAGGACTTACCTGAGAGCATCCATTCATACGTAGCAGAACCAGGAATTTAACCTGGGCTACATCCTGACTCTTCTATTGCAAGAGATGTTACATGACAGAAATGCTAGAAGAGCCACAAGAATCCAGGTCTGAAAAGGGGCCAAAAAGTCTCCCCAGAAGAGGTAACTCTTGAGATGGATGTTGAAAGAAAGGCAGGAACTTGTCCAGCAAACCAAGAGTAACACCAAGCAAAATCTCGGGTTGCCCTGGGACCCTGAATGAGCCCGCCTGTTGGCCCCATGACATGAGCAGGAAGATGGTCAGCTGCACTGATCTGGCTGTTGAGAGCATTCAGGCCTGGCCCTGATGAGGCACTCAGTATCTTTGTGGGCCAGAACTGAGTCCACAGAAACTTGGACTTAGCCGAGCTCTTGAAGACTGGGTCATCCAAGGTCCTCATTTTCCAGGCTGCAAACTGAGCCCCAAAGGGGAAAGGAATGGAGACTTTATAAATCCCATGTGTGCGTGGCCCCAGAGGGTCCCCAAGACAAAGAGGACAGGAAGGAAGTAGAATGGAGTCAGGGGAACTAGCCATCAGTATGAACTGGGTCCAAGCTGGAGGCCTGAGTTAAGGTCATGACGGAGATAGAAACTAATAGAAGGAGGCTACTTAGCATGGAAGTTGTTGCCAGATGGATCCCAGATTGATCTGGGGTTCTGCCTGCCAGTAGCCACTTACACAAATTAACTTATCTGAACCTCAGTTGCCATATTTGGAAAATGGGGACAACAGCATCCATCAGAGGGTTATTGTGAAGATTAAGGGTAATGATGCAAATAAAGAATTCAGCACACAGTACATGCTCAATAAATAGTACTGATTCTGAAGGTCCCAATGACACCCTTTAGCCAACCTCAGTCAGTATATTGAGCTGATTCCCCTCCCGCCCCACTTTGTTCATTCATCATGGTTCTTCCTGCCTGCCAGAGACCCCCTCCCCACCCCACCAGGAACTCAGAAACTCCACAACATTGGTGAGACTCAGTGGTGACCACCCCACTAAAACGGCCTCAAATCTCTTAGGTAAGAGAGGAGGGAGGTGTGGATTGATCTGGATTTGTGAAAGAGTTTGCTTTCACCAACAGGTAAGGGCATAAGACCCAGCACAGAATGGAGCCCCTGTACCCCAGCCCTCCTCCAGGCCCCAGTTTGAAAAGGTTCTGAGGACACAGGTTGGTTCTCAGACATCAAGCTCCTCATCTTTAATGTCTTCATTACCCCAGAGGCTCTGAAAAAAAGACTCCAAGTTCAAGGATCTTGCCGTGGAGCACAGAGGCTTACTGTCTCGGTCTATTCAGAACAAGCCTGAGGAGGGGGAGGAGGAGGGGGTTCATTTTAGAAACTTCTAAAGGAAAAGTTCCCAAGAATACATTCAATGCCCAGGTGAGCACCCAGTCAGCCACTTTGCCAGGAACTCCCCACACTCCGTCGTTTTCCCCAAAACCCTTCCTCCAGGGTCCGTCGAAACGTCTCTTTCGTACTTTGCCCGGAAAGAAAGTAAATATTTTTCAATGAAATTCCGCGATCAATTAAACACCGCCTCTCTTTAATATGAACGTTGAACCAACAGCGCCTGCACACTCCAACAAGAATATTTAAAGCAATTAAACTTTAGCTACTTTTAAAACAAATTCTTTTAAATGCTAATGACCATTGTTTTCGCACTTGATAAGTAAAATTCTGTGTCGAGGAAGGTTAGGTGATTGCAATGATTTAATTGTACTTCTCAAAGAAAGGAAAATGTTAAGAAGAAAGCTAAGATGGACCTCTTACCACATTCCTACCGCAAAATGTCCTGTAACAATAGAGCCGTGATTTGCTGAAATTAAAATGCTATTATGGTGAAATTAGGGCTTCAATATTTTTAGCAGCCTTAATAGGCCTTGCATTTTAAGGGACATCTGATAATAGATAATTACATTTCATCTTAAAGAAACTGAGTTGTTTTCTTAAGGAAAATACTTTTCTTTCTTCCAGAGAGGTTAAAGCTGAGCCATCATTAGAAGCAGCACCCAGCTCCAGGTTCCTGCTTCAGCTTGGGAAATAGAGATTAGCATATAAATAGCCTTCGGTGCCTGCTTGATTCCAGCTATTTTGCGTTTCAATGTGGCATCAGAATGCACTTAGCAAGAAATGTTCGAGAGGAGAAAGAGGTTTGTAATATGTCGCTTTTATAGAGGGGGGAACTTTAAGTATAAAAGATCATCCACTCCTCTGTGGGCTTTTTTTTTTTTGTATCCTTTCAATGCCCCAATTACAGACTCCAAGGAGCCAACCGGCCCCCTAGAACGGAGCCTTAGTTTACTCCGCAGCTCTTTCTTTGGACCTGGAAAATAAGTCAAAAGGGTGCACAGGAAATAAGATAAATAGGCGGCTTCCTCCCGGATTCGTGGTAGCCCTCGGGGGGCACGGGCTGGCCGTTTCTCATCGCCCATCAGCATCGGGGACGAGGGACAGACGGCTCCTCCAGGACCCATTTTCTGGGGCGATGAGGGACACTCCTGGCTTTCTGCCTGGAGGCCGGCGTCCCTCCTGGGAAATCTCAGGGACTGGGCACGGAGCCCGAGGTTCTCGCTGCCCTCGCCGGCCCACCGCTACCCGCACACACGCACGCCTTCGGGCTGACGGCGGGGTGGGGGGAGGGTCGGGCAGAGTCTCCGCTGCTGCGAGATGTTCCTTACAACCCGCACTTTGCTCCGGCGCGGGGCAAGGGGCAGTTCTGGAAAGAGTGGGGCTCACAGCTCTTTAGGGGACACAGATTTTCCTGGATGTGGCAGCAGCAGAGGAACTCTGTTAAGCAGGTGGTGGCCTCCTGTCCAGTTCCTGGGGTGGCCCGGGCCCAGCCCAGAGCCCTGGGTTCCGCCCTGGCCCCCCTGGGATCCTGGAGTGCACCCATCATGCCAGCTCCAAGCCCTGTAAAAAGGAGAATTGCAAACCCTGCCCCGCCCACTCGTAAGGCTAGCGCAGGGAAGGAGTGGGAAAAGAGATGTGAACGAACTCTGTAAGCTCTCTCCCGTGTTCTGCAGTATGTGATGAGGGCGTTGGTGAGGTTGTATCCTGGATGGGCTGTCCTTTTTGTCCACCCGCCCTAGCAGCTCACCTGGCTCTCCGGGGCTCCCCGCCTGAAGTGAGGGAGGGGTGAGGAAGAACCAGGTTTTCAGGAAACCGGTTAGGCAACAGCCCTCGGCTGTCAGATCAGATGCACCTGTTGGGGTTGTTTAGCGGCATCTCTGGGAAGACAAGAGTAGGTGCAGGTGGACCTGGGCATCAAGACCCCGCCTCACCACCGACCGGCAGCACCTGGAGCATGTCATCTTCTTCCTGGGTGGGGGACCCTCGATGAGGAACGCTCTAAGGCGAGGCACCTTCCGGGGATGTTTGAAGACTCAAAGCAGAAATCAGAAGGAAAGGCCTTCAGGAACTGTAAGGCAGGGTGTTTGTTTGCCTCCAGCAACACGCCCTGGGACCCACAGTAAAAGGGGCGGCTGGGGGACTGGCAGCTCATTCCACACGTCTCTTGCACTTAAACCCGGCAGCCTTCGCCACCGGCAAGTGTCCTGGTGGGCCTGGGGGCTTCCTGGTCTCTTACAAAATTGGCTTAATCCCTCCAGGGTCCCTCTCGGGCTGCATCCTGTCCTACAGACACCCTCCCGCCCCCTGGGCACTGCCTTTCTGGGAAGGTCACTACCACTTCCATGGGGACCCTGGTAAACTGAGGATTCTAACCCGGCAGCAATGGGGCAAGGGGCGCTTGATGGGAAAGGTGCCAACATGCCAGATCTTTATTTCTTTTCCCCTCTCTGTGCCATGGCTTCAAACACCTAGTGCTGACAGAAGAGTAATGCTGATTCTGGACTGCATGCCTGAAAGTAGGTTTCCATCCCAAAATACTGTGGTGGAACAGATATGACTCCTTACAAGGAAGGCATTACTTGAGTGACTTGATAACGGGCTGACCCAGTGGGCTGGAGGGCGCAGTGCACTCAGGCCAGAGTTCTGGGTCCTGGTCCGCTCTCTGCTGCCGACCCTGGGTGAACTCTTTCCACTGTGTGACTAGGTTCCCCACCCAGAAAGGGAAGGTTCTGCATCTGTCTCTGGGGGCCCTTGTGGCTCAAGCTTCCATCTGTCCTATATTACTGTTCCCCTAGGTTTCCTCTGGCCTGAACGCTTTTTGCTGTAGCCAAGATGCTCAACATCATCTGCTTTGCCAACCCAGGCAACTATGATATCAGCTTCCATTTTCGGGATCTTTTATTATCTGCATTTTATACATTAGGAAATTGTGGCTCAGAGTTGTTGACTAACTGACCCACAGTCACACAGCTCTAAGTGAAGAGCCATGATTCAACCGCAGGCTTTGACTCCACTTCAGAGCCCATGTTCTTAATTATCGCACACTGTGGCATTTTCCCAGGTGACTGCCTACTGACTGTTTGCAATCAACATGATTACCTTTGGTGCCTCAAATTGTTCTCCAAAATTTGATACAAAGAACGTTAATTCTACTGAATGTTGATGGTTTTCCTTGAAAGGGAGTTTCATGATCAAATGAGTTTCACATTGAGTAAAACAAATCAACAGTTTTTTAACTGCAGGAGTTCTTAGAGGCTTTAAGAAAATGTGAATAAGGTGCATTTTAAATCTACAAGAGGAGATAAAATATACAATTTCCCCCAAGCCTATCTGTCCATAAACCAATTCCCTCTCTCTCTCTTTCTCTCTCTCTCTCTCAATTCCAGCAACTTGGGTCCCACTAACAGATTAGAATTCTACAACTTTGCTACTCAGGTGTGAGTGTGATTCCCCAGAACAGCAAGAGCAGGCATCACCTGGGAACCGGTTAGAACTGCAAAACATCAGACCCCACCTAGACCTGCTGAACCAGTCTGCATTCTAACAAAATGTCCAGGCAGTTCATATGCACAGTAAAGTCTGAAAAGTACTGGTTTATAATATACATTTAGGAAAACGTGGCTAACTTATCATGGCTAGCATCCACGCACAAGCCATCAAACGGAAAAACCAGTGGTGAAAAAGTATCCAGAATTATTTGGCATCATGTGAACCAAACAATTAGATTCCGAATCATGATGAGATGCCATGATATCACACAGACATCAGCCAAGAGCATCCCCACAACAGAAAGTCTCTTCTCATCCCTAATGGGATGTAAAAATTGATAGAGATGGAGGGTACAATACTCTTTGCTAAAGGCACTCCTAGAATGTAGACAGCAGAAGCATTGCACACCTCTTCATAAAATATGAAGGTCTTCTTTGTTTGTTTCGTCTTTATTAAGGTATGATTGACATATAAAATTGCAAGATAAAGTGTACATCATAGTGACTTCATACACATATGCGTTGTGAAAGGAATCCCCCGCCTAGTTAATTAACACATCCATCACCTCACAGATTTATCTTTTTTTTTTTCTTTTTCAGTGAGAACATTTAAGTTCTGCCCTCTTCATAGATTTCAGTTATGCAATACTGTGTTATCAACTCTGGTCACCATGTTTTACATTAGATCCCCAGACCTTATTCATCTTATAGCTGAAAGTTTATACCCTTTTACCCAATTCCCCTACCCCCTGGCCCTGGGCAACCACTTTCCTAATCTATGTTTCCGTACAGAGAAGATATATACCACATCTTCTTTATCTACTCATTTGTTGATGGACACTTAGGTTGTTTACATATCTTGGCTCCTGTGAATAACACACAGTGAACATGGGGGTGCAGATATCTCTTTGAGAGCCTGTTTTCACTTCTGCTGGCTATATACCCAAAAGTGGGATTGCTGGATCGTATAGTAGTTCTATTTTTAATTTTTTTTTTTAGCAACCTCCATACTGTTTTCCACAGCAGCTGCACTAGTTTATATTCCCACCAACAGTGCATGAAGGTTCCTTTTTCTTTATATCCTCACCAGCTCTTGTTATCTATTGTCTTTTTTATTTTAGCCATTCTAAAAGGTGTGTGAGGTGGTATCTCGTTGTGGGTTTGATTGCCATTTCCCTGATGATGAGTGATGCTGAGCATCTTTTCATGTGCCCATTGGCCATTTGTATGTCTTCTTCGGGAAAACGTCTATTCAGTTCCTCTGCCCATTTTATAATCAGACTGTTTTTTGCTTTTGAGTTACGTGAGTTCTTTATATATATTTTTATGTTAACCCCTTATCAGATATGGGATCTGCAAATGTTTTCTCCCATTGGGTAGGTTGCCTTTTCACTTTTGCTGATGGTTTCCTTTGCTGTGCAGAAGCTTTTTAGTTTGATGCGGTCCCACTTGTCTCTCTTTGCTTTTGTCGCTTTTGCTATGAAGGCCTTTTAATTCTTGGGAGTGTACCTGTTTCCTGCAGAAGCTGTCAAGGTTATTGGACATCCTGAGCCTATCACCTGGGATGCTCTTGGAAAATGGCCCCTTGGTCCGTCTCCCAGCATCTCAGAAGACAGCCGGCAGGGGACAAAAGCCTGTCTCAAGGTTTTAAAAATCACAGCTTAAATGACCCATTCATGCAAGAGAAGACCTATGCCTAAAGAAACTGCCTTTGCTTTTGGCTGCAATTATTTCAATTGATGTGGTCACACTCTCTCAAGTTGACCTGACATTTCAAGCTACAGCTTGATATATCTTTGCTCAGCACAAGATGGGGGAAACAAATTAGCTTGCACCTAACGACTTCGATGTTTTGGGGAGACAGAAATCTTTCAAAGTATATGTGCAGAGAGTTTCAGTGACTGGCCTGAAGACACAGAGCTTATAGATGATGGCACCTGGATTAGAACCCAGATCTGTCTGACTCCTAAGTCAGGACTCATCCCCCTATAGAAGCAGAGAGAGAACACACATGCATTTTGTCGTACTCTTCACCTTTGGCTCCTATGGAGTCAACTCTTCCCTAAACCCCTCCTTTTATGATGCAAAATACCTCTGTCTCCCTCCCCACCTCCCCAGCTCCATTCTGTCTCCAGGTTCATTCATTTTATTGAATTCCTTTTTTCAGGTGCTGCCCAATGTACCAGCTGGCCAAGATTGTTTTCCTCTTCTAAATTGTCATGTAAATCATTTTCTAGCACTCCCCATAGCTAAGAAGACTCTGCCTCCCTCAGTCACTGAAGCAAGACCTTATCAAGGACTGAACTCCCCAGTCCCCTCTGGAACCCAGGTAACTAGCAACCTGTCAGTAAGTTTAGATGCATCTCACAGCCAAGATATCCAAAATGGAACTTGTAAATCCCCCCCTCCTCAGTCTTCCCACCTGCCATATGGCACCACCTTGAATTTGAGGGGGGGAAATATATTCTTCTCTGTTTTTTTGCCTCCCTCCATCCTCCATATCTATCAGCAAGTCCTTTCCACTCAACTTCCACAATGTATGCTAAATGCATCACTTCTTGCCTTAGCCACTGTCACCATCAGTTCTAAACCATTGTCTTTTCTCACCCGGACCACTGCAAGAGTCTTCTGACTAATCTTATTGCTTCCTTTCACCTGTGTTCCCTCCAGTGTATTTTTCACAGGGCAGCCAGGGTGATCGGCCAGCAGAAACACGACTCCCCGGCTTAAAATCCTTCCCAACCAGAATGTAGGCATCATGAGACCTGGGATCCAACTGTTATAGTCACCTCTGTATCCCTAGTGCCTGGTGCAAAGTATGTAGCCAGGTAAATATTGCTTGCATGAATGAATCAAATAATAACCTTAATTGCAAACAAGAATCTTCTGTGATGTATATAAAAGTGGCCCTAATTCTTTTTTGGTTTTTCTTTTTATTCCAACATTGTGGTTGGTCTTCTCTAGTTTCTGAGGAGATGTCAACATATCTAGACTCTAAGCAATTTATTCCTCCCCTTCCCGCCAGCCAGCAGAGGCAAAGGAAAAGGAATTTGCGACTTACACGCACAGATGCATCTGACTTCAGTTGTGTTGCTTGAGAATAGACGGGAGATTATGCTGATTGAACTGGACATTTTCCATTTTTATTATTTTAATTATAAACACAAACTATTGGTGGTAAAATCAAATGGAAATCTGCCTTTCAATTTCACAATTAGCATCTCATTTCAAGAGACCAATCAACTCAAATGAGGGCCAGTGACCTTAATCTCTCCCCAAATACAGTGCTTGATTCCTCTTATTAGTTGAAAATCTCCAAACTATGAAATATTTGGGTTAACCCCATGTTTGCATCAACGATGCTCTTACCATATTTAAATAAGTCAAAGGCTTTTTGTGACCTCTGTGTTCTGGTTTGTACGGACAAAAGTGAGAGGCTAAGGCTGTGCAAATCACGAGAAATAACAAGGCCACTTAAATAGGGCCTCTCTTTTCATTTATTTTTCTAAGACTGTGGAGAAAGTGTGATTTTGAGGAGACTTATTTTGCCACCGATTAGATAAAATTAACCCAAGAGGAGAGTAAATACCAGAAGTCAAAGGCAGCTAATTTTACTCATAAAGGTCTGTTAAAAGTCCAATCAGAAAAAAGAAATTCTCTTTGTGATATACAAGGGGAAATTTTTTGGTTTCTCAAGAGGAAAGAAGCATAAAAAACAAATTTGACCTGGCAAATCATACATCTACAGATATCAATATCCCTGCATGGATTAGAACCAGACCATACGCTCGGCAGAGTAACAACTACTTCCAAAAGACCGAAGGCTCTACGGAGGCAGACACGGGGCATGTATACACAGGTGCCCACCAACCACTAGAACTGGACAGACCAGGTTCCAATGCGTTTGTTAACAGCTATCTGGATGATTTCATTTTAGGGGAGACTTGGAGTGTACAAGATGCTGAAACTATCCAAGAAACCTTTCAAGGTCAGCCAAGAAGCTGCTGGTCCTGAACACCTGACTCCGTTGATTCACGAGCATTGAGTAGCTCCATCCAAGTCTTTGCTGAGGTGACTGATTTTTCTTCAACTTGCCCGCACTTATGATTGGCTGTTTGGGATCTCTATAGCTAAGCTTAAGCTGTGAGAAATAGAAACCAACGTAAGCTAAGCTTAGCCAGCAAAGGGGAATTGTTTAGAGGAATGTATGTTTCCACAAACTGAAGGGCACAAACAGCACTGGATCTCAGGAAAGACTTTGCTCTGTGCTTCATTTCTGTTTGTTTTCCTCAGCACACTTGCTTCTTGGCTCACAAGGCAGAAGAAAATGGGCACCCCTTTCTCCCGAGTTCCCGTGTATTCCATTCTAGAGAAAATTCCAGCCTTTACTAGAACATTTGGATCTCAGATTCTGAAGAGAAAGAATTGAAGTCACCAAATTTGGGTCAAGTATTCATTCTGGTATATCCAACCGTGACCAAGGAAGGTTGGTCACATGGTATAAACATAGCTACAGGGGTGTGTAGCCAAGGATGAGGAGTGCAATACAGGAAGATCACTGTGAGCCAGGCAGAACCCCGCAGAAGGTCTCCAGTAAAGGACTGTATTGTCATAACCAGAGACAACTAACCAAGCCCAACACACAGGGTCAGGGCTGAGCCCTGTACCTCTGGTCAGACCGTCTCCTTAGAGCAGGAAGCTGGCACCTGGTCAGGACTGACAGCCGGTAGCCACACCACACTCTGGGCATGGAGCCCTGGCTTTCCTCTCTCAGAGCAACTTGCATTCATACTCTTCATACTGTTTATAACACTTCATGGTCCTACATTTATTTGTAAACTTGTTTAATGCGTGTCTTTCTCCACCAGTCAGTTGGAAGCTCTATGAGGTCAGATACCATGTGGGTCTTATTCAGTTCGTATTCCTTGCACCATGCCTGGCACATAGTAGACACTCACTGAAGAGCCGCTGAATGAGTGAGTGAAGTGTAGGACGCCAGGGAAGCTTTTCCAGATGATCTGGGACGTGAGTTGAGGTTTGAAAGACAAAATCGTCTCTTAGGAGAACAAGTTGGGGTGAGTGTCTGGAAGAAAGAACAGGTACAAATACATGAAGGCACATAGCACCAACACCACAGAGACTGTGAGGCAGGTTGGGGACAAGAGGTCCCATGGATGGCCTTGTATAGAGACTGGAGGATTTGGAGCTAGGAAGTATATGTCTAGACTTCAGACAAATCTGTCTGATGGGTATGTGGAGGCTGGACTGGAGGCAGGAAGTCAAATTAGGAAGTCTATGAAATCACCCCAAAGAGAAAAGAAATGGCAGTGGGAAGGAGGAGGAAAAGATTTAGAGAGCTATTAAGGAAGTAGGATCAGCAGCAATTCAGACGGTACAACTTTCTGCATTCTATTATATTGTTATTTATGCACATCTTATCTCCCCTGCAAGACTGTGAGCTTCTGGCTCCGTCTTCCTCATTCCCGGGCTACCAGGGCTTGCACTGTGCCCACCCAACACGCAGCAGGTGTGTTGAAAAAACAAACTAACGAATGACTGAGTCACAATCACTAACCAAGTGGCACCAGCAGACTGGTGCTGGATGCCAAGCAGTGTCCTCGGAGGATTTCACAGAACTTGGCTACTTGTATGCTTGTCTTGCCTCCAAAAAGCTGAGAGCTCCTAACCCTTTATGTTCACCTCAATCCCCAGCACAGAGCCGGGCTCAGGGCAACATTCCTGTTTTTGTTTTTGTACTTTAATTTTTTAAAAATTGTTTACAGTTTTATCGCAACAGGATTGACAGCACTATGTGAGTTTAAGGAGTGCCGCCTAATGACCTGACTTCTATATGCTGTGAAATAATTACAGCAAGTTTACTTAACATCTATCATCTCTTATAGATGCCAAAAAAATGATTTTTTCCTTGTGATGAGTCTACTCGCTTAATAGATCTTTCAAATATATCCTACCGCAGTATTAATGATAATCACCATGTGGTTTATGACATCCCCAGTACTTATTTATCTCATAACCAGAAGTCTGGAAGTCTGTCTTGGCCACCTTCACCCAACCCCAGTTCCCTGCCCTCTACCTCTGGTAACCACAACTCTGAACTCTTTTTTTATGAATGTTTTTGTTTGTTTTATTTCGTTACTGTTTGCTTGCTAGATCCGCATATAAGGGAAATCACATGATATTTGTCTTTCTCTGTCTGGCCTATTTCATTCGGCATAATACCCTCAAAGTCCATCCGTGTTGTCTCAAATGGCAGGATTTCCTTCTTTTTTATAACATCCCCGTGTAATGGGTTGAACCAGAATAGACTGAAATGGAACAGGGAGGACTTTCTATTCTTTAGGGAACCACCAAACATACAGGCCTAACAGAGAGAGGGTGGCTGGCAGAATGCCACCCTGTCAAGGCTGAGGGTAGGTAGAGCAGGAGTCTCTGCCCAGGGTTTCTGGAAGGAAAACTTGAACCTGGCTGAACTGCCCCTCCCAGCTAAGCACCAATAGGCGCAAGGTTAAAACCCCTCAACAGACCAAACAATGCTAAAACACCTGAGCCAAGACCAGAATCCAAAAGCCTCAAACAGCTTCTTCTGACCCTAGGAAATAATGCAAGAAAACAAAGGATGTTCCGGCTCTGTTCTCAGCAAACGTACGATGAACGATGAATGATGAATGCAAGAACGCGCTCATGAATGAATATTCTCTACCTATTCATGGCAACATTTAAAAAAGTTAAGACTGGAAATGTATAATTTCTAATGAATAGAGATACTTCATTTTACCTAGGAATCTATTATTATCTTGATCCACATTAGTTCAAGCCGAAAAATAGAGTTTACTTCCAACATTTGCTTCACTTCAATAAAAAGTCGCAGAGGGAAATCATAAAGTGACTGGATCATGTCATACATCCCAATGTTCTCTATCCTTGGGGTGAGCCTGGCCTTTCCACCCACACACCCATGGGTGGCCACCTCCCCAGCAGGAGACAGAACACCGAGCAGGGAGTAATTAGCCCATGATTCCTTTAGGCCTAATGGCCAGCCTTAAATTGGCCACCATACTGTCAGCCAACATTTCTCGGTAATTTGGTGGAAACTCTACACACACAAACCAGTTTGAACTGAGCATCGTGAAGGAGAAGAAAGAAAAGAAAAAGGATAGAGAGCCACATTGCGTGAAAAAACTCTCCTGCGCTATAAATATGTTGGTAGGCTTTCTCACGTCTTCTTGGTTAAGCAGGTTTAACTGACAGATATTTCCTCATGGTACTGAACCCCTCTGCCCAAACGTCACTTTTAGTGGTTGCATACCATCTAAAGGGCTGAGCCATGACTTACTTAACGATTAGCCTCGTTTGGGGCAATCAGGCCTGTCTCCATATTGTTAAATTATACACAGTGCTGTAATGACCATCCCTCTGCATAATGCTGTTTCCATATATCAGGTTAACTAGAAGGGAGAAGCAATTGAGGAAGATAATGGACACCACTGGGCAGGTTTTCTAAAAGAAGATGTTGCCTTGGTGCCCTGGACAGATTATGAAGCATTGCCAAGACTGTCACTTCTGAGCCCTTCCAGCTTGAAGAACCCCCTACACCATAATTCCCCATAATTGGAATCCCAGGAATCTGTATTTTTTGGCCCTCCAGGGAAGGAGCCACATCTCACAAAAAGGAGGAGCCACATCTCACTCACAGGTGCACAATAAAGGCCAGGACTCTTTACTGAAGATGACAGAAGACAACAGTAGGCACCTTACGCAGCAAAGGAAGACTATGTGATAGTTCACAGCGCCAATGGGGAGAAGCAGGTAGAAATCCAGGAATCCAAAAGTCAGAGTAGAACACAGCTGCAGCCACTCCTGGAGCCACCACCTCCACCTGCAGGCCCCATGGCCACCAAAATGAATTGTGATCTGTCCCTACCTCTGGGCTTCACTCAACCCCGAATCACATCACTGCATAGAGCAATAACATGTGGTTGGCTGAGCATGGACCACATGGCCATTCACATGGACACCTGACCCCTTCCCTTTCTATACTGGGGACACGGGCAGAGCAAAGCTTTCCCTCCCACCTAGCCTCCAAAAAGGAAGAGTATTCCGTACTATGCAATCCCAGAAGACAAATATCTACTGTATACCTCCTTGATCTTTATGACTTCATCTGACTTCCACAACAACCCTGAGGAAGTGGCAGAGCAGAACTTCTTCCCCAACTTACCAACAAGGAAACTGAGGCTCAGAAAGAGTAACTAACTTGCCGCACTGATGTTAGAGGGAGAGATGAGCTCTTTCTGCTACTCCAAACTACCCGCTTGTGGCTTGATGCTCTAAAATACTGACAATGAATGTCTCTCATTGAGCAATGAGTTATTGGAAAAAGATCAACTATCCCAATCATGAGATACAGTACTTCATAAACTTACTGATTTGCACATCATTTGTCTTATTTTGGTTGTTGTTAATACTTTTTGCTCCTGGAGAAAACACGCTGCATGGTGAGCTCATCTGTTCTGCCATTCAGTGCATTAAATTAACACCTCAACGCGTGGACTAAAACTTAGAGGTGAAAAATCTGGTCCTTCCAGCCAAGACCAAATATCATTTATCTTAACCTTGCATATTAGGAAGACTGTTTTAAAATGCAACTTTGAAGTACATTGGAAACAAAGGTGTTCTACTGCATTGTTTGAAAGACTCTCTTTGTTCATTCAGCTGCCGTAATAAAATAGCACGGACTGGGGTCATTAATAAACAACAGAAGTTTATTTTCTCGCAGTTCTGGAGGCCAGAAGTCCAAGATCAAGGCTCCGGCATGGTTGTGTTCTGGTGAGGGCCCCCTTCCTGGTTCATGGCCAGTGTCTTCTCACGGTGTCCTCACATGATGGAATGGCAGAGGGAGCTCTCTCAGACCTCTTTCGTGAGACACTAACCCCATCCTGAGGGAATGCTCTCATGGCATAATCACCACCAAGGGACTCACCTTTTAATATCATCCCACTGGGGCTTACGATTTTAACATATGAATTGATGGAGGACACAAACATTCAGACCATAGCAGAGAGCAAATCTCCAAGGAAAAAGTTGGAACTTGTGAAACTTTAGAGCCATGCTAAGTCTCAGAGGCGCCATGCTCCCTCTACACTGCCTTCGGGACTTCAGAGCAGACTGGGAGGGGTCCAGGGTAAGGGATCCAGGGAACCTCTCTGGTGGAAAAAGCATGAAGCAAGGATGCTAGCAGAGGATGAGGGCTTGGCCTCCAGATGAAAGGACACTTTGGCATGGACAAAACCACAAGCCATTAAGGGCACCTGGGTGGCTGATTGAGCATCTGACTCAGTTTCGGCTCAGGTCATGATCCCATGTTCGTGGGATCAAGCCCTGTGTTTGGGCTCTGTGCTCTGAGTGTGCAGCCTGATTAGGATTCTCTCTCTCACCCTCTGACCCTTTCCCCTACTCATGCACTCTCTCTCTTAAATTTTTTTTAAAAAAAAAAAAGCTCTCAAAAAGTAAATAAAAATTTTTTTAATAAAAAATAAGCCATTAATATTTCATCTCCTTTATTTACCAGCATAGTGGGTGCTGAACATCCTTGCCTAATTCTGAACCAAACTCTAGCCTTCAGCCCCAAGAGGTTAGTGAAATTAAATAATCAGAAATGGAGTGTGGATCCAGGATGTCTGAGGCACACATTTTTTTACAATAAAATTAATCATATGTAATTATATATTCTCACTTGTGTTTGTGTATGTGTAGGGGGGAACATCTAGGCTATAACACACAGTATTGTCATCTCCAGGAGTAGTAGGATTATAAGGGAACTTCACTTTCTACATTTTATGTTTTTGTGGGGTTTGAGTTATTTTCAATGAGCAAGTATTTCTGTTGTCATCAGGAAAAGCAAACAATAAAGATAAATGTCATCTTTAAACGGTGGTTTTCCAACCTTTCAAACCAAGCTGATATGGGCACATTAAAAGGTCTCTTACCACAACATGGCCACATCAACATGGAGACATCCAAGAGCCCGCCGGGGGTCACAGAAGGCATTGGACAACATTCTGACCCCCCACCCTCCTGCCAAGCTGTGGTCACTGGCTCATCCCCCTGACTTGTCCCAAACTTACTGGGACCCCAGGAAGAAGCCCTAGGGAATATTTTTAGGTGGAAGTCTTAAAATCTCAATGGATCCAAATGGATCCACAGATAGAGACAAGATGGTTTCCCAAGCTGTCATCAGGCCAGAAAGCCCATCCTCTGTGGCCATTCCACCATTTTCCGGGGACTCTATAGAGAAATGTGTGTAATGTATAAATAATACAACACTGAGTTTGGGGGAAGAATCAGGGAGTTCCTAATGACCTGACCAGAAGATGAATGAGGGAAGAAATAAGGTGAATGTGAAGTGATCTAATTCTGGATGGTTATTAGAATTATGAGCAAACTGCCCCAGGCTTTTAAGTCAAGTCATATTGCCACAGAGTTACTGTTTGCAGATGCACAACAGGAAGGGAGAAGCTTTTCATGCTCCCGCATCTTGGCCGAAATGTCAAAATGTTGTCCAGTTTAAAAACTGACTTAATATCATTAGTGTCTCCTGCCTGAGCCGGTCACAGCCCCCTGTGCTTCAAAAAGTCAGCACGCAATTTCTCTCACCCAGCCAACGCATCTTTGTCTCCAAGTCACACAGGAGGTAGGTGTCAGCCAAAGGAGATGGGTAACAGCCTAAAGGTGTGTCAAGCCCCAGGCCTGTGCTCCAGGCCCCCAGTGGAAGGCGGTGGGCGGGGGGGGGGAAATGCCAGCTGTCTGAACAATGCAGGGGTCTGCCCCTCCTCCTCTGCAGAGACAAAGGCCAAGGGATGAAGGGCTGGTGCCCAATCTACTTGTCAGCACACGACCCACCTCCAGAGCCAAGTTGTGGGCAAGAGGCTAGGATGTCAAGGCCACAGAGAGGCTCCCAGAGCCAGAAGGACAGAACTGGGGACCAGAGATAAGAGCAAATGTGTGAGGGCCCTCCGGTCCCCGGCATTGAAATTGCTGTGACAAAAACCAACAACAACCTGTCCCTGCCCTCCTAAACCTCATAGCCTGAAGGGAAGGGGAAATCCACCAGGACACAAAGTACTACAAATAAAAACATGTGATAGCAGCTCCAAGGAAAAGAGAGGATGTTCTGAGAAGTCACAGCCAGAGGACGTACTGCAGATTGGGGATAAGACTTCCTCAGGGAAGTGGCTATGCACCGGAACCTAGGATGGGGAGGAATGGCATGTGTCAAGGCCCTGGGATGGAAAAGCCCTTCAGATAATCAGGGAATAGAAAGGAAAGCAGTGTGACTGGAGCATTGAGGGCAACATCAAGAGCAGCCCAGGCAGGGCTGCCAGGGCCGAGGCGGCAGCGCAGGGCGCAGCCACCAAAAGCCTATGCTGTGGAGCTGGCCAGAGGTGGGTTCAAATCCTGACTCCACCAGCAACTAGCTGTGCGATCTTGAGTAAGTGACTTCACCTCTCTGAGCCAAATTCTTCAAACACACAAAAGGGGATCATAACCCCTGTGTCTCAAGGTCAACGTCAGGATTCTGTATCAGATACAAAACGTGCCCTCTTGGCACATTAATGGCTCCTAGTAAATAGTCAATGGATGAAAGTAAGTGTTGATGCTGAGACCATCGGATGGTTTGGGAGTGGCCAGACTGTATCTTTCCTTTGTGCCAACTGCCCTGGTATAACCTCCTCATGCTCACTCTGACCCCGAATGTCCCAGCCCCAACCCTGTGTCTTTGATAGAACAGCCACTTTCAGTTATTCTGCACATCAATCTCCTGTTCATTTCTTCTCCCTCTGCTTCATAGCTGGGCCCACTGGGGCTCCCACTCGCACGGCATCTCCCCCTGCCTCTGGCCCCAGCAGGAGTCCTGGCTGGGATGGGCATCTCAGGCAGCCCCAGCCTTCTCTAGGGTTGGCATAAAGCCAGAGCCACGGCCCCGATCCCAGTGGCTCAGCATTGATCACTGGGCTCCACCACCGCTCACAGGCTCCAGAGTCCAGGCCACCTCCTGCCCCAACCCATCCCAGGCTGGCCCCTCTCAGGCCTCCAGGGCCTGGCTGCTGCCTGGCCTAGAACCTCTGGGTTTCCTGCCCCAGCACTGTGATTATCTCTTGGTGGCCTGGGCCTGGCCACTGCTTAAATCCTTCCAACCTTCCTCCTGCTCACAGGAGACAATCTTACCCACAGGCCACAGTAACATCTCACAGGGCCACAGCCACCTATGGGAGTCCCCACCACCACCTGCTTTCCTGCCACCCAACCCACTAGCCCTCCCAGGACCACAGGGGCCAGTGTCCCATAAGCAACCACACTTCAGACCAGGGCTTTGGGTCACCCTGGCCACCTGGCCTGGGCCCAGATGCCCCCTCATGAGCCATGCCTTTGCCTAAGTCCTATCCCCATGCATCATCCCCGAGCCCACCCGAGTGAGAAGAATGCAGTGGATTTCTACATTGGCATTCTCCCTTTCTCCACAGCCCTCCTCCAAATCCGGATCTCATCCTCCGATGGCCATCACTGTGAAAACCCAATCCAACTCTGCAGTTGGACTTTCCAACTCCTGGGAAAAATAGTTTTTAAAACCATAGATTTTAGGGTACCTGGGTGGCTCCATCAGTTGAGCATCCAACTCTTGGTTTTGGCTCAGGTTATAATCTCCAGGTTGGGGATCAAGCCCCATATCGGGCTCTACACTAAATGCGGAGCCTGCTTAGGATTCTCTGTCTGTCTGTCTCTCTCTCTGTCTCTTCCCCCACCCCCGCCTGTCTCCCCCACTCATCCTCTTTCCCCACCTCTCTCTCTCTAACAAAAATAGATTTTTCTTATCGCTAAATCTGTTGAGCATTTGCTATGCACCAACTGCAGCTTAAATGCCTTACTTGTATCATCTTGGTTAATCCTTGTCTTAAAAAAAAAAAAACCTCTGAAGTAAGTACCACTATTACCCTCATCTTACAGACAAGAAAATTGCAACTCAGAGAAGTCAAGTTACTTTCCCAGAATCACACAGCTAATAGGTGGGATGCTGAGATTCACTACCAGGGCCATCTGACTTCGAAGTACACACTCTCAGCCACAGCACCACACTGTTTTCCCATCATTAGAGACACCAGCCACCCCAGACACAATGCCATCTGGCCCATCTCTGTGCAGCCAGAAAAGTGAGGCTCCAAGAAATAACTGGACTTGTTGAGGCCACACAACTAGCGGCAAAGCCTAGACATTTCCAGGCTCACCAGGCCAGGGCTCTGTTCTCCACATCAATCATTCCAGCAGTGCAGGGTAAGCAAAGTATACATGGCCAATGACGGCAGCCTCCAGGGTCTGGAGAAATACTTTAAGACTTTAGACAGAGTAACTGACGTCCATAGCTATGCTAAATTGAAAAAAGAGTCAGGGCGCCTGGGTGGCTCAGGTGGTTGAGTGTCCAACTTCAACTCAGGTCATGATCTCATGGTTTGTGGGTTTGAGCCCCGCGTCGGGCTCACTTCTGTCAGCACTGAGCCCGCTTCAGGTCCTCTGTCACTCTCTCTCTGCCCCTCCCCCACTTGTGCGTGTGCGCTCTCTCTCTCTTAAAAATAAGTAAACATTTAAGAAAGAAAAAGAGTTAAACTCTAGTCAGATATCCTGGGGAGACAAGGGTATCACTTCCAGAGCGCTCCTGCATTGAGAGCACAGTGGGGGCCCTTTCGAGGGTCCTGAAGGTTCCATGAACTCCGAAATGCTGCTGTGTGTGCTGACACAGGGTGTGGCTGGACTGAGCAGCCCGCCTCTCTCACACTCCATCTCTTGGAGCCCAATTCTTGCCTCTGTCTTACTCCATTTTTCAGAGCCCGGGAACAGGAGTCCAGAGGCCTACATTTTGGTCAACACAAGGGATGACAGTAATTGGCTCCTCTCCTAAGCCCCTTTCACAACACTGGCCACAGTCACAGCCCTAGAAGGGGCAGTCTCCAGTGCCATGCGTTCTTCTGCCTCCATAGCTGACTGGCCACAGACAGACACCTGACTCAAGAAGGCCTGATAGAATTATTTCCTCCTGAGATTTTGGGATGAGGCCCCAGAGCTGGTGGTGTTAGCTCAGGAGACTCGGGCCCGCTCAGGAGACTCGGGCCCCCTGAGGCTCGCAACATTCTGAAAGAACCACAACGGGCTTTGTGCAGAAAGATATGTGACCAGAAGTCGGGCTGTGGAAAAAGAAAAGGAAGGAGCCTTGCAGAAACGAGAGGTTGTGAGGTGTCTCCCGTGGTGAAGGCGGAAAGGACAGCCTCACCATCTCCCACAAAAGCAGTGGAGGATGCCTCATATCCTCCCCAGCTGCCAGCACCCACAGCGACCACAGACAGGCCTTCGATTCCTGAGCTGCCGCCCCTTGCTTCCAAACTCTTTCACCATCAAAGCAAGTGGAATCCTTTCTCATTAACCACTCCTTCCACACCTCTAGCCACAAGCAGGCGGGGTAAGTCCATTAGACCACGCTCCACCGACCCGTACACATCCCTTCTTTGTACTTAGCCAGATAGCTTTCCTGGGGCCTTGGCAACAGGGTCTTCTTGAAACATCTGAGCCAATCTAGCTGTCTGGCTTACGGTGGTCCAAGGAACAGCACTCTCAATAGACATTTTCAGCTGCTTAGAATCTTCTTTTCCCAAATTGTCCCATTCCTCTGCTGGGACTGTCAATCATATGGCCCCACCTCCCCAGCCCAGGATGACCAATCAAAATGCCCCAATCCCACTACTCAGTGACCCACAGAGGGGTGGGCACATGACCTAAGCAGGAAGACCTTCCCAGTCGCTCCTGAGGAAGCCTGACATACCCAAAGTAAAACAGAAAGTTCGGGAAGGAGGTTTCTCTTTCTTACATCAGCTATGCCCAGAATCTCTCTCTGGGCAAACACGTGCTGGTAGCACTAGGTGAGGCCATGTATCAGGACAGACGAAACCAGGTTGCAGGAAGACCTTAACCATGAGGTCTCAGAGGCATAAAACAATAAAGGTTTACGTCTTACAGAGTAAGACAATATTGGTCTCCAAGTTCTCCACAGCAGAGGCAAAAACAAAGATGGAGCGGGCGCCGTCAACCGCCTTAACCCGGAGTGACATACGTCACTTCCCCTCAACGTCTATTGGCCAGAACTAGTCACGTGGCTTCAGCCCACATACAAAGGAGGCTGGACAACGTTAAGGAGGGCTTTTGATGGGCACTAACCGCTGGAAGCCGTATGAAATTAAAAAAAAAAAAGTCCAAATAGGATTTGAGCCAGAGTTCTTACTTTCTTTGAATTTTCTCCAAGGCCCCCAATAGTGTGACTCTTAATGGAGAGCACCCCTCACCCATAAGCCCGTGAACATTTTGTTTATCCTGCCCTGAGGAAAAATCACCCAGTTCGCCTCTGCAGGCACCCCCCCCCCGCCCCCAGGGCTGGGCACCAAAGTTGTCCCACACTGAGATACCGACCCCAGGGCTTCACAGCCGTCCCCCTCCTCCTCCCCCCGCAGACGCCAGCCCCCTGGCCCCCTCCCACAGCCCTGGGAGTCCCGGGGGCTGGGCTGCAGAACTACCCCAAATCATCTCGGCTGAAGCATCCGTGAAAAAAGGCCCTTCCTGAGCAATTAGGCCAACACAAACAAATTGGCCCAGAAAATCAAGGCTCCCACAAGCGCAGGGACTTGATCTTGAAGGAAGACAACATTTCCAGCCTTGTACCTCTTAATCAACACAATTATGCAGAGGCCTTTGCCGACAGTCCCCCTGCAGGTCTCTACCCAAGCCCCAGATATTGCTCAATTGGTAACAACCTAATTAGCGGCGGAAGGAGAGCAGGGAGGGAGCGGGCCGTCACAGCCTCCTTTCCAGGAGGCTGCGCACCTTCAAAGGAGCCTTTCTAGGCAAGTGGAGGGCTCTCCTGAGCCGGGAGCTCAAGGTGAGAGGGAAATGGTGGCTCCGGCTTGTAAATCAGCACCGCCTAATGTAAACAGTGTACTCTGCCTGCTTCTAATGAGCCCATTTTCCCCCAGCTGGAAGGGGCCAGCACTGGCAGGGAGGCCTTTGATGGGATTCACTGGAAGCTTGATGCCTGCGCAGAGGGATTCTGTAACAGGCCGAGCCCTTTCATCTCGGCAAAAGAGAGACACCCCTCACGTGGCAGGCCCACCTGGAAGACAGGTCTTTTACAATAGCGATTCTGGAATCAGCTGTCGAAGGAAACCAGATGGTTTTGCTTTTACTCATCTTGATCAAATTAGCCCGGAAGCTGTGTGGCTTCCTGAAGGAGCAGAGGGGTGGGTGCGGTGGGGCAGGTGTGGGGAGGGAGGNTACTCATTTGTAGAAACACGAATGCTCTTAAGGAAATCATCTGACTAAATTAGGAAAAATTGGTTTTGATCAATGAACAGACTTAGACCAAATTCCCCAAATAACCTGCACCGTTTACCCCCTCCCCTCGGCTTGCGGTAGCCAGAGGGTCAACTAAGGACCAGGCAAATGGAGAGGCCCCAAGGTGGGCGGAGAAGAAGAGTCCCTCTCAAGCTGCCTCAGGAGACACAGAGGCCAGGAAGCTGGACAGAGATGGAGGTGTGGTGGAAGAGCCTGGAACTTCCCTCGTTCCCCTGTTGAAACCACACCTTCAGTATCCAATTCTGCCTCCCTCTGCTTGGGACTCAGCTGCTGGAGGACAGGTCCCTGAGACTGTCCATGCTCTCCTCCCACATGCCTCCTTTGGCATCTTGCCCCAAGTCATCCTCTCTCTTCCTGGCCCCACATTCCTGATTTTGCCCCAAAGCCAGACCTCTCCAGGCAAAGCTGTGTTTCACCAGGAGATCTCCGCCCTGCAGGATCCCATTTTCTCCCCACCACAGCCCTACAAAGTAAGCAGGGCTTCGTACACCTCGCTCAGAGACTATGCCTGCCATACTTCTTGTTCATTTGTTTTACACAAGAGGAAACCGAGGCTCAGAGGGGTTACGTAATCGGCCCAAGCATACCCAGATAGTAACTGCCAGAAAGAATTGTAAACAAACAGAGCCTGCCTTAAAGCTGCCAATGAAAGCCAGTCACATCCCCCTTCACCCGCACGCTCTCACACCAGCTGTTCAGGCAGCATGCCTTAGAAGCCAGGGCCTGGACCAAGGTGCTCATTCACTCAACAGTAGGGATGTTCCGGGGCGCCTGGGTGGCTCAGTCGGTTGAGCGTCCGACTTCGGCTCAGGTCGTGGTCTCACGGTTCGTGGGTTCGAGCCCCACATCGGGCTCTGTGCTGACAGCTCAGAGCCTGGAGCCTGTTTCGGATTCTGTGCCTCTCTCTCTGACCCTCCCCTGCTCATGCTGTCTCTATCTCTCTCTCAAAAATAAATAAAAACAAAACAAAACCAGTAGGGATGTTCCAGCAGATCCCAAGCAGGGTCTGGGTGTGTGATCAGGGATCCTGTGCTCACACACACACACACACACTTTCCATCAACTGATTTAACATAGCCGCTGAGGAGACTTCCGGAAAGAGACTCAGGGAATGTTAGCACCCGGGGCATAACTGTAAACAGGCTGTCTGCAGGTGTGCCTGGGAGTCTGGAGCTCCATTGAAGTCACATCCCAAGGAGGGCCTATGGGGTCCTGGGAGAAAACGCACGCCGGGGAAGGGCCTGAGGACGTGGGAGGAGTGGTATTTCTGAGTGGCTGCTTCTCCAGCCTGTCCCAGACGGCCATCCAGAGGAGAGGGAAAGGCTGTGGGGTCTAAAACCACAGAAGGTGCAGAAGCTTGATGCCCAAGCACCCCTACTTTGGGGCCCCCAAAAAGCAAAACACAACAAAGGAGACAAAATCCCCCCATGACTGGCAGCAGAGTGAGAGATATGGTCCCAATGGGACAGGGATGGTGGCTTCCAGAGAAGAGTGTGGGCACAGCCCAGAGCGGCCCCTGTGCCGCAGGGCTGTGGCGGTCCATCCAGATGGAGGAGCCCACGCGTGTGCTGCTGGGGGCATGGGGGGAGGCAGAAACAGTGGCTGTCACATTGCTGTGGTTAGAAGAAGCCAGAGGGCATCATGGGAATGCAGCATGGCACTCTGGTGTCTGCTGAAGCCCCAAGGGGGTTTCAGAAAAGACAGGGCCACATTCTTGTTCTGCAGTCAGGGGCTCTTGGGCACAGGAGAGCCAAGTCTACACGGTAAAGGGGCGTCATTTGTACCCTGAAGGCTGTGAGGCCCAAGGGATGTTCGCATTACGCAGCTGGTGCTGACAGCCGTTGCGGACCTACCCTTCCCCCGGGGAATACAGGCCTGAGGCTGCACCATTCCTACACTCAGGGGGTCCCCAGCCTAGTGGAAGCGAAGACGAAGGAAATGCTCCCCAGTGACTGCCCGAAGCTCTGACTCTTGAGACAGCAAGAGGGAGCCATGCGGTGCTACCCGGGTCAGTCGNGGGGGGGGGGGGGCTTCTGAGAGGAGGCGACATTTGAGTTGGCCCTTTACGTGAGTAGGAATAGGAATTCACGAGGTGAAGCTGAAAAACAAGCCAGGCAGTGAGAAGCTTCCAGCAAAGGCCTGCAGGGGGGAGGGCACTTCCGGGGCTCCAGTGGAGCTGAAATGCTGAGCGTCACACCTGGGGAAGGGAGCAGGCGGCAGGGGGTTTGTGAGGCGCTCGGGCCATGCCCCGGCATCCGTGTTTTAGCCACACTCAAAACCCGAATGCCCCCCATCTCTTCTCCCTCCTTTGGCAGTGGAAACCCCAGGAAACTACCCTCCGCTCCTCAGGACTGCGTTCAGGACACCTATGACAGAAGGGACTCCAGAGTGACCTGCTGTAGGCCTGCTCAGGTTTGGGGAAGAACGGAAGGGAGAGCAGAGCAGGGCTGCGTGGCACCTCTGCTCTTGCCTTCCAGGCCTGCCTCGCAGCACAGACCCCGGCGCCCCCGCTTCAACCCCTGTGGAATCTCTAGACCCCTGAGAAGAGGGAAGATGGATAAACACCGTGCACAGCAAGGCAGCAGCTATCTGCCCCGTTGTTCAGATGAGGGAACCGGAGCCAGACAAGGAACGAATTTACTCCAGGTCACATAGAAACCCAGGCCCCTGACCTCGAATTGGAGATCGCAGTGCAGATCCACTAACCCAAACCACATCCCCTAAGAGCTAGGGGTTAGAGTCTGTCCTTTGACCATCAGAAGCTCCCAGAACAAAATTCGCCTATGGTAACAGGTACTGAAGGATGCAGGAGTCATCCCAGCCCTCCCTCAATGCACAGACACATACCAGCCCGGCCACGGCATAGACCCTTATAACAGCAGAAATGATAATGGTCCCTGCTGGGTAGCAAGCACTGGGCCCGCACTTTGCAGGCCCTGCCTCGTTCCGTCCTCACGCCCATCCCAAATGGTGGGAACTGTTACTGATCGCACTTTCCAGATGAGGGAAATAGGCTCTTCTCTCAGTGAGCGTAACTCAGACAAAGGGGCACACGCGCTGAAATTACCACTTGGTACCATATCAACCTCGTCCAGTGCTGAAGGTAAATGTGGCCTCTGGGAAGCCACAGAAACACAAGAAAGCCTGGGGGACCCTAATGCAGGAAATGGGTCCTGGAATCCAACCAGGGTTCTGAGCATTCAGCCAGCCCTGCAAACTGCTAGGAAAGCAGCCACTGCACTGCAGTCTCCAATTCCAGCCGCCCAATTAGTTGACTGTCCTCACTGTCACTCACCTGAACTCCAGTGACATGTCAGCTGCTCCCACCCTAGGCCACACACCCATCATTTCCCACCAGAACCACGGCAGCAGCCACCTAACTTCTCTACCTCCTCCTACTACGACCCCTCACTTCATCCATTCCCCAGGAGGCAACCAAGAGAAATCTGTTGAAGGCACACCTGATTGTGTTCCTGCTTAACATCCTTTAATAGCTGGCCGTTATTCTAGAAAATAGGTGAACCCTTTCATGTGACCCCAAGAGTCTTCCCTTAGTGAGTCTCATACCTCTCCCATAACTAAAGTGCATTTCTTTCAGTTGGTCTACATATGCCCCTCTCTCTCACCTCTGGACCTTTGCACATGCTGTTCCCTCTACTCTGAACCCTGTTCCCAACTCTCTACCAACTACTGTAATCCTGTAGGGCTCAGCTTAAATATCAGTACCCTTAAGTGGCCTTCCCTAACCATCACTCTCCCACCGTTGGCTCCAGATGAGCTAGCTCCCTGTTCTACATTCTCATGCCTGCATTTCCCTTGTGGATCCCTTACTGACCTTGTTCTTAACTTTTTATACAGCCGTCTTCCCTGCTAGACTGTAAGCCCCAGGAGGGCAGAGACCGCGTCTGCCTTGCTCTTCGCTGTATTGTATCCCTAACTCCAAGCCCAGCGTCTTGTTCATAATAGAGATCAATAAATATTTGATGAAGAAAGAAGGAGAAGAAGGAGACACGGAAGGAAGGGGAGGTCTTGTTTTGTATGAACTACCTCCCCTTTCTCAGCCGAGCCAATGGAGACACTGAGACGGTCTTTAGGGACGCTAAAGAGAATGGCACTTAGGAGCATTTCCGGGTACCAGGCACTTTGTGAGGCACTTTTTTTTTTTAATGTTTATTTATTTTCAGAGAGAGAGAGAGACAGTGTGTGTGTGTGTGTGTGTGTGTGAGCTGGGGAGGGGCAGAGGAAGAGGGAGAGAGAGAGAATCCCAAGCAGGCTCCGCACTGTCAGTATAGAGCCCCATGTGAGATCATGACCTGAGCTGAAATCAAGAGACAGACACTTAACTGACTGAGCCACCCAGGCGTCCCAATGATGCCTCATTTAATCTCACAGCAATGCTATGAGGTGGACACCATCATTGGCCCCAGTTGAAGAATCTGAGGATCAGAGAACAGAAGCAACTTGTCTAAGGTCACACAGCCAATAAGCGGTAGCGTGGAGAATTGAATTCCAGTCTGAGTCCAGAGTCTGTGCTTTTCACCGATACCGTACACTGCCTCCTGGGAAGATACAACTGGTTTGAAAGCCTGTTAGGATCTTCTGTGTGCAAGACCAAGTTTACCAAGAAATAAAATAAGCATGGAGCTGCTCTCTGAAGTGGAAGGAGAAAAAGTTTAATCATTAAACCCTTAAAAATATATTCCCATAAAGCACCAAGAAATCATTCTCAAAGAAGCCAAACCTCCCATATCACCTGTTAATCTGAGCCGGAGAAGGGAAGTAAAATTTTCACTTGTCAGGTGTGTAAGCTGGGAAGATAAAGAAGGTTTGAGATGAGTGTGACCTCCAGGATGGGGGTGCACAATGACAGGGAAATGAAGACTTCTTTCTCTAAAATGTTTGGTCCCAAGAGAGGGAAGCACCTTCCTCCTTCCGTAGCCAGGCAGCGGGCTCAAGGCATCGGCGGCACAGTCCACTCGGCCCAGGGGATCCAGGCCTCTCAGGATACAGAGAGAAAGCAGAGAAGCTGGGAAAGTCTCTAAATGTAGCGACATTTTCTGCTGCTCCTCAAAGATGTGAGGCCTTTTAGGGTGTATAGCAAGTCTGGGCATGGTGTGGCATTCTCTGCCGGTTCTCTGATGTCATCCCCCATCCCTGGTTTACAGAAGCCCTTTGGTTGGTTGGTTGGTTGGTTGGTTGTTTAGTTGTTTGTTTGGTTATAAGTGTGTCAAGAGGTCACAAACTCAGGCTAGTGTATTTTGATTGATCTAAGCCAGCTGAGGTCATTTTAACCCTGTGGCCAATGATTGTTTAGGAATGGGCATAGGATGCAGTTCTAGCCAATGAGTCATAAGGAGGAGTCTGCCAGAGGACTTCTGGGATCTTTGATCTCAAAGAGAGATGCTTGGCGCAGCTGCAGCCATCTGGTGACCATGAGGAAAATAGCTGACAAAAGATGGAAAGAACTGGAGTCCCAGATGAGGACACTGACTGGCAAAAATAACCAAGTCTGAAACTGCCCTAACTCCAGGCTTCTTCTTGTGGAACACTAAACTATCCATCTTCCCTCGACTTTTTTTGGTTGGGTCTTCTGTTCCTCAGAGCTGAAAGTAACCTAATTGATTCATGTTGTGGGAAAAGCACTGATCTCGGAGTTCAAACTGATTGAAGTTCACATCCCAGCTCTGGAGTATGACCTTGGGCAAGTCCTCAGACCTCTCTGAGCTTCATCTTCTTCGTCTCTTCCTGTAGGAATACAATTAAACTTACTCATAACAAATATTTAGGGATGCATAGTCTGGAGGCCACAAATATGAATGGCATGGTCCCTGCCCTAGAGGGGCTAGGCTGGTCAGAGAATCCTGACATCTATTCAAATACTTACCATATCTCCTTTAATATATGACAGCATCGATTATTAGATGCTAATTACTAACTACTAATAAAGAAAAATACTGCCAATGAAACTAAGATACAATACTTTTTATCACAGAATTATTTTATTCTCATCAAAAGAGCTCTATTCAACCTAATTATACATTTTTTTATCATATATCACTCTTGGGCATACACATAAAAATTATGTGCTTATGGTCTCTAAACACATTCAGAGCCCAACCTTTATGAATCACTTTTCTACTGAGAATGGTTTATGGCCAGGCTTTTTTCATACAATGCCGTCCTCTGACATCAAGAGTGTAGATGGTGGTGCATTCCTTCAAAGAGGGCTCCACTGCCATCTCTGGGATTTTCTTCCCGACTGTTGACATCTACTGTTGGAAGTTCCAATTCTAGACTTTGCTTGGTCTTACGGGAAGGCTGTCAACAGAAGATTTACAGACAAGAGCCCAGACTCATATTCCTTCCTCAAAGGGCCCCTAACTGGCTTCTGACTTTCCCATGGAGGGGTGGATATGGTCAGGACCAGCAAGTCACCAGGAATAATGATCATTGGCAGCAGGTACAGGCAATGGTAACCACGTGGCGACTGATACCTCTCCAACAGTAACTATGACGGTGTCATCCCTTCTGAAAACGCATCCCAGGGCTCAGTCGGTTAAGGGTCTGAGTCTTGATTTCAGCTCAGGTCATGATCTCACAGTTCATGGGACTGAGCCCCACATCGGGCTCTGTATTGACAATGTGGAGCCTGCTTGTGATTCTCTCTCTCCTTTTCTCTCTCTGCCCCTCCCTTGTTCTCTCACTCTCTCAAAATAAATAAATAAACAAAAAATGCGTCTTGATTTCAGAAATATGAACGTGCGGAAAACCTCAGAAGCAATGAACCCCAGTCCTTTGGTAATTGCGCTCTAGTGTGATCTGGGCTAACTAGGCTTACACAGTTCTGGAAGCTGCAGGAGAAGCTACTCCTGTGGCAGGGGTAGCTCTTGAGCAGCAGCCTGGGGCATGAAGAGGAATGCACCACAAAGCCAGGGGAGGGCCTCCTGGGCTGAGGGAACAGCCTGTACCGTAGAATCATGGCACACCTGGCAAACAGTCAAGGCTTCGGTGAGGCCTCCGTGGGAAGAAATTAATAAACTGCGCCGTGTGGTAAGGTATTCAAGCGATCACATCTGCATTCTGGAGTGACCCCTCTGCAGAAGCGACAAACATGTGGGACTGTGAGGGGCTGTCGCATAATGAAGCTGGACCTGAGGTGGGGGCGGGGGAGGGGAGCTGACTTCTAAACATGGCCTCCAACCAACAACTCTTCACAGAGCTGTATCTACAAGTTGCTCTTCACGTCAAGAGGTGGAGACTGGGTTCCCCTCCCCTCGAATCTGGGTGGACACGTGACTTGCTCTGATCATAGAATCCGGCTCTAAGAGAATTGGCGGCTTCTGTTTTTCCCTCCGGAAGCCAGTTGCCATGTAAAGAAACTCAAGGAAGACCACGGGCCATCTTGGGCACCGGGATTCCGCCATGTGAGTGACCTCTGTTACACTGTGGGGAGCAGAGCCACTCAGCTGAACCTGGCCAACCCACTGAATCAGGAGAAATAATACATTCTTGGTTTTAAGCCACAGGTTTTGGTGTGCTTTGTCACACAGCAATAGCTAACTGACACCTGGAGGGATGGAGAGGTGGAGAAGAAGAGGGAAGAAAACTATGAGGGTCAAGAGAAAAGACCTCAGGAAGACTGTGCACATGGAGTATATGCATGGTGCCAGGCCTGCAGCTAGTGCCTCTGAGGGAGCAGGGGGAGCCTGTGGGGGGTCCCCAGGCTTGCTGCTGCAGGCTCGTAGCAGAGCCTGCGCCTCTGTATCTCGGAATGCACAGGCAGTGTCAGAAGGCAAAATTCCTTGCTTCTGATGTGATTTGACAAACAGCTACACACCCTCCTGGGGAAAACTGTGGTTGAAGCCAGGGGGAAGGATTCTGCCAGGGGCTCCAGTGGGGATCATGGTCTGGTTCCACAGAGAAACAAAGAGATTCAGAGGAAGGACAGAGCACATACAGTTGTGGGGGTCAGGATAGGCTTTGTGGAGGAAGAGAGTATTTCGATTGTTCCTTCAAGGACAGAACGTTTCCACAAGGGATGATAGATGGAGAGAGCATTCTGGGAAGAGGGGACAGCGGGTGCAAAGGCACGGTGGGCAGCGCACAGGGGCAGGCGGGGAAACTGGGAGAAGTGAGGTTGGTGCTCGCGGGAAGTGCAGTGGCTCCACTGAGTCTCCCATAGGCGCCTTCACAGATTCTGAGCAAGACTTGCAGTTCTGCTCATGGCCATTACCTTCCCCTCTCACCTGGGGTTCTTGGGCCTTAGAATTGTCAAGAGTCTGGCCCACCACACTTTGTCAACCTTACCTCAAACATCTGTAAACGTTCCTGATCCACGCAGACTGGGGGGACTTGGGGTCAGGAGCCGTGGCTTCTGGTCCAAACATTGTAACCTACTAGCTGTGTGACTTTGGGCAAATTACTTAACTTGTCTGAGCTTCCATCTTATCTGTAAAGTGGGAATCAATAGCATCACCTGCCTCACAGGCTGGCCGTAAGGATTAAACAAAATAAGGTGTATGACTGTGACCTTTTTTTTTAACATGGCTTTTTCTTCTTCCCCATTCCTTTCGGTTCTACACAAAGGAAGTCTATCTAAATACTCCCATGTTTTGGGGTGCCTGGGTGGCTTAGTCGGTTAAGCATCCGACTTTCGCTTAGGTCATGATCTCGCGGTTCGTGGGTTCGAGCCCCGCGTCGGGCTCTGTGCTGACTGCCAGCTCAGAGCCTGGAGCCTATTTCAGAGTCTGTGTCTCCCTCTCTCTCTGACCCTCCCCTGCTCACGCTGTCTCTCTCTCTCTGTCTCCTAGAAATAAATAAAAAATATTTAAAATAAATAAATAAATACTCCCGTGTTTTATTTTGGTGTTGAGGGGGATTTTTGCTAGGCCCTTTTCCCTCCCCACTTTGATAGGTGAGTGGAGGAGAGGAACAGTCTTGTGTAGTCCACTCTGTCCCTCTCTTCTTCATCAGGATCTTCTAGCTCAAAGAACAATGCATTCTGACCCACTCTCTGCCACCCCAGGAACCCCCTGGAGTTCTAAGGCAGAGGAGCCTGTTGATGGGTCCATGGAAGTCAAGGGAATGCAAAGCGGGAAGAGTGTGTTTGAGGGCTAACAGAAAATAGCTGGCATATCACCAGCAGGAGACTGGTTCCATACATCGTAGAGTAGCCCTACAATTGAATAACATTTAGCTGTTAGCAATCATGTTGAGAGGGGCCAGCTGGACGTCCGACTTCGGCTCAGGTCATGATCTCGAGGTTTGTGAGTTCGAGCCCCGTGGTGGGCTCTGTGCTGACAGCTCAGAGCTTGGAGCCTGCTTTGGATTCTGTGTCTCCCTCTCTCTCTCTGCCCCTCCCCTTCTCGTGCTCTGTTTCTTTAAAAAATAAACATTCAAAAAAATTTTTTAAAAAACAATCATGCTGGGGCACCTGGGTGGCTCAGTTGGTTACGTGTCCGACTTCGGCTCAGGTCATGATCTCACGGTTCGTGGGTTTGAGCCCCGCATCAGGCTCTGTGCTGACAGCTCAGAGCCTGGAGCCCGTTTCAGATTCTGTGTCTCCCTTTCCCTCTGACTCTCCCCTGTTCATGTTGTCTCTCTCTCTCTCTCTCTCTCTCTCTCAGAAATAAATAAAAAACATGAAAAAACATTTAAAAAACAATCATGTTGAGAAAGAGTATTTACTGAGAAGGAATTCATTCTATCTTTTGGTGAAAAGGTACACATAAAACATACAACATAATGCAACTTTGGTTAAAAAATATATACCCACACAGAAAAATCCTAGGAAGGTTATTGCTAGGTGACACAACTATGGGTAGTGTTTTTGTTCTTTTTCTCCTCTGAAGTTGTAAAAATGTCCATAGTGAACATTACTGGGGTTTGAGCAGGCTCAATAAATACCCCTGTTTTCCCCATTCAGGCTCTGAACTAATGGAAAAGAATACAATAGAATAAGACAAGTAGAAGTCAAAACATCAATTTTATTACCGGTGCTGGCAGGGGTGGAAGGGGGGCTTAGAGGTGCAGCAACCTGGGCTCCCTGAAATGGAACCTCTGAAGTAGACAGGCTTACACAAGGGCATCCGGGTGGCTCAGTCGGTTAAGCGTGCAACTTCAGCTCAGGTCGTGATCTCGCAGTTCACGGGTTTGAGCCCTGCATCAGGCTCTGTGCTGACAGCTCAGAGCCTGGAGCCTGCTTCAGATTCGGTGTCTCCTTCTCTCTCTGCCCCTCCCCCACTTGTGCTCTATCTCTCTCTCTCTCAAAAATAAATAAAAAACATTTTTTAAACATTAAAAAAAATACTTACATGGGCAGCATGATCAGCTGCCCCTATAACAGAGGCAAGCAGCTTTGACATCAGCAATAACAGTTATGACAATTACCGTCACTGCTTACTGAGCAGTTACTATGTTCGAAAGGCTGGACCAAGCGTTCTGTACACACCCACACACTGAATCTGCAACAAGCATCAGAGGTGTATTTTATTATCCTCTTTCTTCAGGTAAGGAAATGGGGCACATAAGCTTAAGTAATTTTCCCAGAGACACGCAGGCAGAGAGCTGGAGCTTGACCCCAGGCTACCCAAGCCCAAAGTCCATGCCCTTTTTGTTTGGAGGGACTGTCCGTGAGGGCACACCTGTGAACCCGCACAGGAGGGAAAGAAAGGTCAGGCTGTAATGCAAAGATGTGAAACAGACTCAAAATCAGCCACACAGAGACTTCCAAAACCTTGATTAGGTCCCTCTTGACAAACAGCCACTCAGACACTTTGTCCTGGTGGACAGCATGACATAATGGAAAACCAACTGGCTTTGAACTCAGATAGCCTGGAGTCCCATTAAAGGGTTGTGTGACCCCAGGAGGATCCGCCTCCTTTCTGAACCTCAACTTCTCCCTCTGCAAAGTGAGGGTGTTAGGTAGGTTGACCTAGGCAGAGGCCCTTTCAGATCTAATATGCTGAGATTTTAGGGGGCCTTGGCTGAGCTGTGGCCCTCCTCCCCTGAGTGGAGGGGAGCCCCGACCTGCCCAGCAGAGTACACCCTTAGCGCATGGGCAGTGGATCTCACTCAGAAAAGAGGTTCGGTTCTGAAAACAACACGACTGTGTCGGCCGGCAGACATCCCTGGCTACCCCACTCCCCACCCCCCCAGGCCTGGCTGAGCCCAGGAGAGAACCAGACATGGACACACTAAAACATACTAACCTCTTGCCCTAAACGCTCTGCGATACCTGAGGGTAAACTCACGTCAGCCCCACATTGAGGACCGAACAGTAAAGCAGCAGCAGAGGGTATGGAAGCAATTCTGCCCGTTCAGAGTGAGTGCAAGAAGCCGAAGAAGCCGCCACCACTTAGCCAAAGCAAGGGCTCAAGAAAATGGAGGGACACTGGGCAGCTGAGAACATGCAAGTGACACCCCAGTAGGGGGGCTCTCCCGGCATTGCCCCCCACATCCCCACAGCCCCCCAAAGTAAGCAGCCCTCAGCCGATGACAGAGACAATACCCCAGTTTCCTCAGCCATGAAGGGAGATAACTCTGAGACATGGGCAGACTGTCTTCCAGAGTTTCCAGGGGGCTCGGGCTTCAGGTCCCCACAGTGGAAGTGGCAATCCTGCACCTTCCCTGTCCCCCACCCATGTTTCCTGGGATCCGCTCCTGAATAAACTACTGGGACTTGAGTCCCTGTTTGGGGACCTTTGTAATGGGGCAACCTAGCTAGGTGAAACTACATTTCCCAGAATTCTGTTCCCTGGATGTTTCTGGCTAAGGTCAGCCACAAAGCAATTCTTGCGGAAAGTTCGGAGGGCAGCTGGGAAATGGCAGCCATTTTGGTGCTCACACACTCTGTGACTGGGCCCCGTTGGCATGAGGTCCACACCTGCTGCACTCCCTCTGGCCCTCCCCTCGGCTTCTCCGACCACCAGCTCAGGCACTTGTGTAGCATTGTGGTACAGGGCCCTGGCTTCTACAGGACACCCCACACCATCAGAGGCAACAAGAACAGACCCCGACTTCACAGAGTTCTCATAGAGTTCCAGCTCATTCCTGCTGTCCCTTACTCTCCATCCATCCCCCCTTCCTGTCTGACTGCTGGATTTCAGTCTCCAATATCAGGCACTGTGATCACAGTCTTAGAGAGACCCTCCCAATGTGGGAAGCCTGGTCCTTACAATTCCCTTAAATGTGGGTATGTATTGTCCCAGAAGAAAAATCAGAGACAAAGTGTGTCAGGATCCAGGCACACCCCCACTAGGAGATGCATATGGTGTTTTGCTTCTTCACAGTAACAGGTGCACCTCTCTGCTGGAGTCCTCACCCGGACACCTCGTCTCAGATTCTGCTTCTGGGGGGGGCACAAACCAAGCCAGCCAGGAACTCCCGGGATATGTTGGGACGAATTGGTTAGACCTGGAGTCCCCACAGGTGGGCTGAGAGCCAGGGACACAGCATCCTCAGGACAATATGGGGATGCCATCTTGACCCCGCCCCCCTGGCTGGCAGCGCCCATATGCGATACAATCAAGCTTTATACTCACACCTCACGTTTCCTCCTGTTCTATGAAAACAACACTGGCATACTCTCGAGCACCCAACAAGAAATATTTCTGTGAAAATGTCAACAACATTATCACTTTCTTTTTAAGTGGTGGCATATTCACTGGTGCTCAACATCAAGAACCTTGGTGCAGAATCATCCTGTTCTCCAGGGTTGAATCAGAAACTGAGTTCCCAAGAGTTAGAAAGAGCCACACAACCCTCCATCCAGTGAAAAGAGTTAAAGGCCCAGCTGGAAGCAGGCTGGGGTTTTCTGGGCACTCATGGGTTGGGACCCACGAAAGTTAAGGATCCTCTCAAGCACCATCTCTAAGCAAAGGGGTTTGTTACCTCCTCAGCTTTGCCACAGGGCTCTGCACACACACTGGCCCACTTACCACCAGGCCATGTAACACTGCTCCAACCGACCTTGAGCTCCCCAAGAGTAAGATGCTGATGGCAAGCCAGCATCCTTGGCCCACGAGGCAGTGCATGGGGGATTATAGCGAAGGAGACCAAAGCAAAGGTGCTCTTATGGTCCCCAAACATGGACCCTGGAAGAGCACTCTGAGAACTTCTTCTCCAACCTCCTCCTTGTGCAGATAAGGAAACTGAGGCCCAAGAAGGAGAAAGTTACATGCAGACTATGATCTCCTTGAAGCAGGAATGATGGCTTGTTTGTCTCTGTTTTCTCAGAGATAGCACTGGACCCAACACAGAGTAGGCATCAATAGTTGTTGAATAAATGAATAAAGGAAGGAATGAAGGAATTCAGCAAGTCATAATAAACCTAGAACTGGAGTCCACCTGGCTGGCTCAGTGGGTAGACATGCGAGTCGATCCCAGGACTGTAGGTATGAGCCCCACTCTGAGTGTAGAGATGACTTAAAAAGAAAATTAAAAATAAATAAAAGTAAATAAGTAAGCCTAGAACTGGAAGTCAAACCTCCAGACTACCAGGTCCTTCTTCCTTCATGCTTTCTTCAACCCTCTCTAAAGCTCATGTCTGATCAAAAATACAAATGCCCTTCCATTGATTACCCACAATTCTCTTGAAATATTCCCCCAGAATCCGCTTAGGTTGCTCACCCAGATTCCTGGCTCCTCATCTGGGAAAGTAGAACTTTCGGAACAGTGATCAAAGGCATTTTAAGGGCAAAGGCGTGAAAATCCTTGTTCCTAGGGCAGCTTTTCCAAGTCCATCGGCCGAGAGTCTCCAGCTGTGAAAAGGAGCATAGAATTAAGACAGCTTTCAGTCCTCACCACCACCTCCAGCCCTACGTTCCCCACATAATGGTCACTGGGAGATATTAGCATCTAAATTATTTTAAGGAGATGTAATAAGATTCACCCAGCAGGCCATTAATGACGAAAGAGATTATTACTGGAAAAAATCCAAGACTGACTTTGAGCAGAGTTGGTTCATCTAAATGACCCTTTCCCTGCACCTCAGATGATCCTGTTCCCCAGAGATTATACAGATTTGAGAAAGTAACTGCCAAGGAACACATTCACGTTTATGCAAGAGGATCTTACGGAAGGAATCTCTAGAGAATTAGGGTCAGGAGTGCATAGCAGTGAGATAAATGGGATGTTCCCTGAATCGTAAGAATCCTCTGTGGCAGAATTTACAGGAAGCATCTCCAGTCTCCGTATTTGGCAGGCGTCCAGCCAGAGTTGTCAAGTATTAGATTAATTTTAATTCGATGCAAAAAACCACATTAGTGTAGTGTTGCAATTGAGAGTTGAAACATAACAAAAGCCAAGAGTCCTTGAAGTGAATCATTCCAAAGCCTGAGCATCATTTCAAGCGTCCATCAAAAAAAGCACATTCTTCAGAGCATTCCCCAGCTATCTGCCACCTCCAAATCGTACTACTTAGCCAGGTAAATGGCCACTTGGCAGTGACCTGAGGGGCTGGAGCTGCTGAGAAATGTTACTTCACAGGTCCTGGTCACAGGAGTTAAAGTTCAAACTCCTTGACACAGCATTCAAGACCTTTAAGGTGAGCTAGCTTCAAATGTCCTTCATAACCTCATCTTTCAGTACAACCCTCCATGGTTTGCAGGCCGCAGCCACGCCGGCCCTTCGATGACCACTGGTCATCTTCCTGCCACATTTCACCTGCACTGCTCACAGCTCAGTCTGCTCCACTCAGAGCCCTGAGAGGGAGAAGCCCCAAGCACCATCCATTGCAAGGCATCCCCTCCCCCCAGCCTCTGCTTAATGTTGAGGAGAAGAGGAGCTCCTGACACAGAGGAAGCAGTCCACTAGCTAACCATCAGCGAATCAGGTTTCTCTTGAAAATTTGAACTAAGAGATACAAATGATAGTAGGCAGACAGTCTTGAGCCCGCAAACAGGGGAGACATTTTGAGGCAGGGTGCAATGATGAGCAAGCAAAGAGTTACCTCACAGAGAGAACAACACGAGCACCACAGGATGGAGATGGAGAAAGGATGGGTCTGGGTTCCTGCCTCTCTTTCAAGGCTCCTCCCCAGGCCTGCTGCTGTTGGGGCCTGTGAGATGTCCCGTCTCCTGATGAGTTATTTCTCTCATAAACCATTCTGAATGAGTGACTTTCATGGGATTCGTGGATTCTCACTGGGAACACGAAACAGCAGACCCCTCGATGTAGCTAATGTCAGTCATCCAACTGGTCACCCAGTGGATGCTTATATGGATGGCCCATAGACTGCCCCCAGCAAGCCTACATCCAGCAGTACCCCTCCAGCCTTTTCTGCTGAGATGGCCTCGCCCCTGGCAGGAAGCCCCGTGGACAGTATATTAGTCAGAGTTCTCTGGAGAAACACAAAATTAACCATTACAGGTGGTATCTATTTTTAAATGTCCCTGATACAAGGACATAGGCTCCTGGTCACACCTCTCTGGCCTGTGGAAGTTCAGTGTGGTCACAGCCACTCCTACCAGCCTCTCAGCTGTAACTTATGTTTAAGCCCATGCTGATCACCACTGCACTGTGCCTCAAGCTCCAGGGGCAATATAAGGTCTTCTTTTTAGGCTTAGGCTTAGGATAATCCTCCCACCCCACCCCCCACACACACCCCACTCTATGGATGGGGTCATTGGAGGGAAATGCCATAGCACTCCCAAAACATCTTCAGAAAAATGATGTCTTGATTGTCTTAGAGCATCTGCCAAAACCGGGGCAGAGTGTACCATCTTGGCATCCTCTTACACTATCTCTGGTGGTTGCCGTGTATTATGAGACCTCCACCAGCGGCCATGCCTCTGGGCCTTTGCTTATGCCCACCCGTCAACCAAGAATGCCCTCTTCTCTCTTCTCTTTACTCAACCCCCCCCCTCCCCCGCATCAAACTGGGTACCATGTGGAAGAAAGTCAAAAACATTGAAACCTAAGCCTGCATTCTTCTCTCCAAAAGTCAAAGCCCTGCAGTACCAGGCCAGCCCCCTTAGAAGGCAATTTGGGGACCATCTGTCCTATCAGCATGCCACCTGTGGTCTCAGCCCCACCAACAAGCAGCTTACCAAAGTATTATTACATTGTCCTCTTCCCAAGAGGATTTCCCAAGAAAATGCCATTTTTCTCCATCATGTTTCAGTTCCAGTGATGCCCTGTATACAGCTGCCATCTGCCCCACTGCCTCACCCATAATCCAGCTCTGAGTGCCTAGGTGGGGAGGGCTGGCCTGACCCAGCTAGACCTCATGGTGCCCAGGGGAGCTTGGGGAAGCCTCACTTAAGACTCTGGAACACCAGAAGTAGGGATGAACTCAAAGTGAGGTCAGGAAAGTCAAGCAAACTGTGACTTCAAGAGAGGCGGGGGAGGGTGGGCTGAGCCCAGGGGCCTGTTTGTTTCCTCCTTGCAGAAGCAAGAGGGATGTCAGAGGTTACCGAGTCCAAGCTTTGGGACTCTCTAAAGCCTCACTTGACTCCTCCAGGGACCAGAAAAGGAAGAAGGCGCTCACATCTATTGAGACTCACAATATGCCCAGCACAGGACTAGGCGCTTTATACACAGTGCCCAAACACAGGTCCCCACAGTCTTGTGGTGTTCATTCCATTGTCACTGTTAACCTCACAGGATAGAGTTGAAATTGTGGCCTGGAGAGATTAAATGAATTGTCCGTGGACACTCAGCAGGAGCCAGGATTTGACTCCAAAGCCCACGCTCTTCATTGCACCCTAAAAATTTTTTTAACTAAATACTTATTAAGCAACCACTGTGTGTTAAGATTTCCATTGGATATCTCCACCTGTAGTCATCACGTGCAATCTTTTTGGCCACCTACAATACTAGCATCATCAGTCTCATTTTACAGATGAGCAACCAAGGCCCAGAAAAACCAAGCATTTCTAGGTGCTAACCCACACCCATTGACCAAGTCCAGCACTCCCTGCATGATTCCCAAGCTGCCGGGAAGCAGTTCACTACCTCCCAGGAGACCAGCCTCAACTGAAGAAGCTTTGACAAAAAACTACAAAAGTCTTGAGACAGAGATTATATGACCCTCAGCCCACTCAGATGGATGTTAGACTCCAAGACTTAGAAGAATCTGATGATGCAGAGATATGCCCATTCTTGTGTGTGTGCGTGTGTGTGTGTGTGTGTGTGTGTGTGTATTTATTTATTTTTGAGAGAGAGAGAGAGAGAGAACAAGCAGGAGAGGGCAGACAGAGAGGGAGACACAAAATCCAAGGCAGGCTCCAGACTCTGGGCTGTTAGCACAGAGCCCAATGCAGGGCTCCAACTCATGAACCATGAGATTATGACCTGAGCCGAAGTCAGACACTGACTGAGCCACCCGGCACCCTAAAATATGCCCATTCTTACACTAGCATTCCAGGTGGGAAGGAGTATGTGGTTACCACAAGTCATATGCAGCTGTTACAAGGCAGGCAAAGGCCTGAGCAAGTCAGTTTCCTTACTTGGATCCCATTTCTCTCATCTGTTTAAGAGTGTGAGGATCACAGGACAGCAAATAGCCAACTAATGTGCTCCATTCTTTATTTCCACATCCAAGCCAGACATTGCTAATTGAGTACCAACCACATCCTTCCTCCCAACACAGATCTTCTGATCTTTCTCGACACAGTGTTCCAAGCAATTGTTACGGACTATTTACTTGACTATGAAACTATTTGCCACTCTTAGATACACTCTATTCTTCCAAATGTAAATAGAAGCACACAACATATGCACCTTTCCGCCAATGATGACTGACCACATCCCTCTCATATGGAAGCTCTCTGACTCTGACTCTCTGTCTCCTGAGTTCACTTATAAGGATGATTGTGATTACACTGAGCCCACTCAGGTAATCCAAGATAATCCCCCCATCTCAGGATCCTTAATTAATTAATTTTTTTATGTTTATTTATTTTTGAGAGACAGAGCGTGAGCGAGGGAGGGACAGAGAGAAAGATACACACACAGAATCCGAAGACTCCAAGCACCAAGCTGTCAGCACAGAGCCCAATGAGGGGCTCAATCTCATGAACCGTGAGATCATGACCTGAGCTGAAGTTGGAAGCTTAAATGACTGAGCCTCCCCAGCGCCCCGGGATCCTTAATTCAATCGTATCTGTAATGTCCCTTCTACCACATAACGTAATATTTTCACAGGTTCTTAGGGTTGAAATGTGGATGTCTTCGGGGGCCACGAATTTGCCCATTATAGGTATCTCATGGGATCATGCCTAAGGATCAGATAAAATCATTCATGTAAACAGTTTAAGCCCAATGCCCAGCACTTGGTAAATCCTCAATAAATATTAACTATTGTTACTGCTATGTTCCCAACCTCCAGCATATACCTACTGCAAATAAGTGTTCAATAGATATTGGACAACAGGAGATCATATTGCTGATATTGTCATTGGACCTCCTGGCACTGCACCTTACCATCCCTCCACCATGCCATTCGTCATGCTATATTGTACTTAATTGGTCACATGTCTCTTCCCCCATCTCTTCAAGGAGAGCAATGCCAAGGAGACAGCACTGGCCTCCCACAGGGCCTGCCATAAAGTGGGCTCCCAGGACATGTGCCCGGAAAGGCTGAGTAAGGGCTAGACCTCATAGTGCTCAGGGGGTGGGCATAGTGTTGGGGGTGGAATCTGGGGCTCTGATTCTCAAGACAAAGGTGGGGGCCACCATCCAACCTTCACTGGCAGCCTGAGATTAGCCACTGTCAATCCTCTGAGCTTGCTGGGGAGGCTGAGGAGCATGACCCCCTCCCTTTTCTGCTCCCCGATAAGATATCAGTCTTCCGGAGGAAATGTTCAACACAAACAATTAACCTGCATGCGCAGGAGCCGTGCTTGGAGCAGAGCAGGAGCTTGGTCTGCACTTGTTTCTTTGTCCAAATGCATGACTGGGTTGTCAGCCACTGGCCTGGAAAATTTCTGTTTAGCAACATCATTCTCTTCTGTTGGGAGAAATAGCCTGGGGCAGAGACCTGACATACCTTTGCTCTCTGAGCTCCACTTGATGGGTCTTCATGCGATCCAAGAGCAAGGGTAGAAATTAGGAACCTGGAATATTTTAACTCTTTCCTTTTGCAATGATAGGGGTGGGGTGTGGGGCAAGCTAATGTATTGAGTGGTTAAGTTGTGGGTATTGTCTCTTTGGGCTCCATCTAATTGTGCCATGAAGGTGGCCAGGTCCTTCAGTGCCCCTTTTCCTTGGGGAACTTTGTTTGACCACAAGAGGTCCAGAAAGGGGCAGAAGTTACCTGCAAAGCAATCCCCTTCCTGGCTTTTGTTACTTAAACCCTGAATTCTGTTTCAGGAGGGTAGGAGGCTGTAGTGGGTTTTTTGGTTTTTTGTTTTTTTAGAGAGAGAGCACAATCTGGGGAGGGGTCAGAGGCAGAAAGGGAGAGAATCTTAAACAGACTCCACACTCACAGCGGAGCTCAATCCCACAACCCTGGGATCATGACCTGAGCCAAAATTAAGAGTCAGACAGTCAACCAACTGAGCCACCCAGGTGCCCCTAAACCCTGAGTTCTTTGAAGAAAAGAGACTGTAACTACCTCTCTGCCCACATTATTCAGCTTCCTCTCTTTTCAGTCCCCCTACCCAAGGTACATGTGTGCACACATGCACATACACATGCACACACATGCACATGTATGCACACATACATGTATGTGTGTGCATGTGTGTGCACGGCCACACATGCATGCACATGCGTGTGCTCACATACTTATCCATGTGTATATGCTTATTGTGCATGTGCCTGTTCCAGTGGGTGTGCCTCTGTGAACACATAGCCAGGCACACGGGGGCATACATGCCCACACATACACACATGCACGTGCCCACTACACTCTAGTCATATTGAGTTCCTGAACTCATCATGCTTCCTTCTCTCACACCTTACACAGCCCAAACCACTAGGCCTTTGTACCTGTTGCATCCTTTTTATCGAGCATACTTTACCCTTTACCCCTTTTTACCTAGCTACCTCTTTGTCTCATGCCAGATCTACACTTGACCTCTCGGTACTCAGTGCTGTAAAGACCTGTTTACTCATTTACTCATTCTGCCTGAGCAACAAAATACACAAGTCCATTTTGCTCACCTCTACATTCCTAATACCCAGCATGGGCCTGTTGTGACCATCTGTGAAATGTAAGGGTGAGTGGATGGATGGGTGCATGGATGGATAAATGAGGGGAGGGATGAATAGGTAGATGGATGGATGGATGGATGGATGGATGGAAGGATAGGAATAAAACAAATCACTAGCTCAGATCCAGGGTTACCCCAGAGAAATTATTTGAATGGCAGCCCCTTCTAAGACCCCCAAGATTTTTGTCTATGCCCCAAAACAGCTATGACTTTTCCCTATGCACTGCCTTGGGGCTCTTGGGGCAGATTCAGGGTAAGGAATTAGGGGTTATCCCATAGTTTAACTATGGTCTGGAAACACCTTCAAGATCTCCAAATAATTAACATGGCCTCAGGCTGGCCTGGTCCTCTCGTGGACATTTAGAAGCACAGTGACTCAAAGTGAAAGCCCATTGCTGATAGCGTATCGGGGAAATCTCCATGAGATACAGTGCCTTGTCCCAGTTCAAACTGATGGTCATGCCAAGCTGAGAGATAATAGGATGAGGGCTCCCAGGAGGAGCTGGTGGCTGAGGACAGGGATGAAAAATGGCTGCTTCCAGCTGGTTTTGGTGTTAGTTTGCTCTGAGATAGAACAAATGAGGTTCCCGCCCTTGGAAAAGCTCTGTTCAGAGTCTTCTCTGGAGAGAGACCAGGCAGGGGGAGCATAAAGTGAATCACTTGTAAAACTTAGACCACCTTCCCCCTGACAATGCCACCTCCCTGTTTTCCCCACACCAAGCCTCACCCTGTGCATCCAATGCCTGAGCAAACTCAGAACACCAGCCTCCTTCACGCTTCATTTCCTTCTCCACCCTTCCATCCCCAAATGTGCTCCTCTTTCTGGGTCCCCACTGGTGAATGACGCCACCATCCACCCCTCACAGGTCACAGACCTCAGCCTTCCCCAGTCTCTCCTCCTCCCCTATCCCCTTCCCCCACCCCATGAGCAACAAGCCCTGTCTGTTCTTCAGTAATAACTCCTTGCGTGCTCCTCACTCCCCGCCCCGTGCCGACCCTGGATCAGCCTCATTGTTCCCATCTGAACTATTGGGAAAGCATCTCCCAGGTGCTTCCATTTTTTAGCCTCTTCCCAACTCAGTTCATCTCCCGCAAAGTCAACCTTCTCATGCATACTCCCTGTGCAAAGCATCTCTTGAGCACCTACTATGCACCACACACTTTGTTCAGTGATGAGACTATCAAAGCAAACAAGACACAGAGCTGAGTCTACCACTTTCCTGGTGATGGCTCTCCATTGCCTCACCGTGGAGTCCATGCTCCTGGGCACCCGGGCAACGCCTCCCGTGATGAGGCTACAGGGTGATCTCTTTAGCCACAGCTCCCTCCAAGAATCCAAAGGTTCAGCCATCACAAGACAACTCACTGTCCTCCGTGCCAAGCACTCGCCTGCCCCCATGCCTTTCTTCCTCCCGTTTCTGTCTTTCTTTTCCCCTTATGAAAATCCTTCCCATTCTCCAATGAGAAATGGCTCAAATGACATTTCTTCTGTGGAGTTGCCATAATTCCCCAGGTTGGAACTAATCACCCAATTCTCTTCGCTTCCAAAGCAGAGCTCTAATACCAGCATTATAACATTTATTTCTTCCAGGTTTATGGTTTAGGTAATGAGGTGGGGAAATTATTATCTAGCAGCTGACGCCAGAATTTCTCTTAGGGAGGAAAATGTTGTCCTTTGGGAAAATACCTTGAACTCTAGCCCCCCAGGTCCCTCCCTTGGGGTTCACAGATTCAAGAGGGAGGGGTTGAGAGTTCTTATCTGTGTTCCGTGGGGGGCAGGCAGGGGAGGGAGATTCCTCCTGTGCACTGCTTCCCCCAGGGTCCTCTCTGAGGAGGTGGCACAGAGCAGAGACATGAGTGAAATGAAGGAATTCTGGGGGAAGGGCATTGCAGGTGGATGGAACACGGGGTAAGGTGCTGGGGGCAAAGCAGCATGATGTGTGCTGGGAACACGAACCTGTCGCCAGCATTGTTGGGGGCATGGGAACCCGCTTAGGGCCACCTGTAGATCCTGTCTCCAGGAAATACACATGAGCACAGGTATGTACGACAAGTATTGCCCTGAATTCCAGGAGATTCACAGACCTTCTGAAGCTCGTCATAAAAATCGAGTGGGGAGGAAGCGAGTGGGTACGTGGACCCCAGGTTAAGAACGGCTGCGCTGAATCACAAAGATGAGACAGGAGGTGAAGCTGGAGCCACAGGCAGGAAGCTAGTGGACACTGAATCAGGGGGCTGGGGCTTGGCTGTAAGTATGAGAGGGGCTGCTGTCAATATGAGTTATGAAAGCCATCGCAGGACGTCTGCTGTGAGATTTAGGGACAGCTGTGGATGAGACGGTGAGGGGAAGCAAGAATGGGGCAAAAGAGGACAAACCGAGGAAGCACCTAAACGACGGGCTGTATTCAATTCCTACGGCAGCTCTAACAACTGGCCGCACATTTTCGATGGCCTAAAACAACACAGATTCATCCCCTCAGAGCTCTGGAGGCCAGAAGTCTGAAGTCAGTTCCACGAGGCTACAGGCAAGTTGTCAGTAGGGCTGGTTCCTTCTGGAGGCTCTAGGGAAGAATCCATTTCCTTGCCTTTTCTAGAAGCTTCCTTGAGGAGAGCTGAGGTATAGGGGTCTTCACTGCTCTCCCTGAAGATCCCTCGTTGGCCTCACTGGACGGTCACACTCTCGCCCTGGGATCAGGGCACCCACTCCTCGGGTCTCTCGGTGTTTCTGCATCAGCCACCCGCCCAACCCGCCAGGTCCCCCGTTGCTCCAATCACACTGACAAGGCCCCTCCCACTGTGGGCAGCCACCAGCAGACCGTCCTTCCAGGACCAACCAGGTCCACTCTGACCCCAGCCTCCAGTCTCAGCCCCAGCCCCACCTCTGCCCGGCTGAGGCGGTAAATGCCTGCCCTGCCTGGCCTGGCTCCCCCCAGAATGCTAAGACAGTGAGTGAAAACGCAGAGAAGGAAAAAGAGACAATCTCTTTTTACGCTTCGTTCTTCTCAATTGCTTGGAAGTTAGACTTTTGCCATAAATGGTTCTAACTACCGAGAGACAGTGTAGTGGTTAAGAACACAGGTGCTGATGTAAGACATCTGGGTTCAAATCTGGCTCTATTTAGAAGCCAGGTGACTCTGGGTGAATTGTTTGACCTCTCTGTAGCTCAGTTTTCTTATCTGTATAAATAGAAGAATACCAACAAAAATATACCAAGTGCTTCACACAGTGCTTATTATACCAGCGCAATAGTTAAAAGATGTAGTAATGTAGTCAATCTGGTTTTAAATCCCAACTCCATAACCTATTAGCTCTGCAGCTAATTTTAGGCAAATTGCTTGACATCTCTGTCCCTCAATTTTCTCATCTAGAAGTGAGGCTGATGTTCACCATTGTATCTACCTCATAGAGTTATAAGGAGGGGTGCCTGGGTGGCTCAGTCAATTAGGCGTCCAACTCTTGATCTTGGCTCAGGTCATGATCTCGCAGTTGGTAACTTCAAGCCCTGCATTGGGCTCTCTTGCTTAGGATTCTCTCTCTCCCTCTCTTTCTGGCCCTACCCTGCTCTCACTCTCTTTCTTTCTCTCTCGAAAGAAAGAAAGAAAGAAAGAAAGAAAGAAAGAAAGAAAGAAAGAAAGAAAGAAAGAAAGAAAGAAAGAAAGAAAGAAAGAAAAGAAAACTTTAAAAAGGAGTCCTTATGAGGAATAAATGAGTTAGTATAACTAAATCACTTAGACCAGTGCCTGGAACAGAGTAAGCACTGTGTAAATATTACCAGTTATTATTACTTAATAAGTAAATATAAGCTATTAGTATAAATATACATTGTGTGGTTATTTAACTTAAATAAGATCATACCATCAATACATTTTGCAACCCGTGTCTTTTGTTTGTTTTAGAGAGAGAGAGAGTGCAAATGGGACAAGGGCAGAAGGAGAGAGAGAGAAAAAAAGTCTTAAGCAGACTCCATGCTCAGCACAGAGCCTGATGCAGAGCTCCATCCTACAACCCTGAGATATTGACCTGAGCCGAAATCAAGAGTTAGACGCTCAACCAACTGAGCCACCCAGGCCCCCTTGCAACCTGTGTTTTTTTTTGCTTAACAGTGTGTCATGCATTTCTTGGATGCATTTTCACATCTTATTTAAAGATGTATCTTACTCTTTTGTAGCCACTGTAGCACTGGCTCACTGCACTGAACATAAGAGGGAAGTACCCAGCTTATTTAACTATTCCTCTGTTTGGTGAGCACTTAGGTTGTTCCAAATTTTTTGCTTTTATAAACCATGTTGCAATGACCATCCTTGCCCTTTGATTATTCTGGAAGTATTGCTCTGGGAATGATAACTACAGGTGGCATGGGCAAGTTGCATGGTGTGCATTTTTATTTTATTTCTTCTTTGCATTTCCACTTTTTTATTGAGGTATATATAATTGGCATATAACATTAGTTTCAGGTGTACAACATAATGATTCGATATTTGGACACACTGTGAAATGGTAACCACACTGAGTTTACTTTCCCCCTGACATCATATAAAGTTACATAATATGCAATGCAGTATTGTTAACTAGAGTCACCATACTGTACATCACCTCCCCATACCTTATTTCTTTTATAACTAGACATTTGTACCTCTTGACCTCCTTCTCATATTTTGCTTACCCCCTCTACCCCCCCTCTGGAAATCACCAATGTTCTCTGCATCTATGAGCTTGGTTTGGTTTTGTTTGTTTGTTCATTTGTTTTGTTTTATAGATTCCACATATAAGTGAAATAATACAGTGTTGGTCTTTCTCTGTCTGATTTATTTCACCTAGCATAATACCCTCAAGGTCCGTCCATGTCGTCACAAATAACAAGATTTCATTCTTTTATATGGCTAAGTAATTTTTTAATGTTCTTATTTTTCTGAGAGAGAGAGAGAGAATGAGCAGGGGAGGGTCAGAGAGAGAGGGAGACACAGAATCTGAAACAGGCTCCAGGCTCTGAGCTGTCAGCACAGAGTCTGACGCGGGGCTCGAACCACGAACCGCAAGATCATGACCTGAGCCAAAGTCGGACGCTTAACTGACTGAACCACCCAGGCACCCCTATAGCTAAGTAATTTTAAGTGTGTGTGTGTGTGTGTGTGTGTGTGTGTGTGTACACTCTAAAACTCTGCTGTTTTGGGGTGACTCAGTTAAGCCTCTACTCTTGATTTTTGGCTCAGGTCATGATCACAGTTCATGAAATCTGAGTCTTGCATTGGGCTCTGCACTGACAGCAGGGAGCCTGCTTGGGATTCTCTCTCTCTCTCTCTCTCTCTCTCTCTCTACCCCTCCCGTGCTTGTGTACACGCATATGTGCTCTCTCTTTCAAAATAGATAAACATTTAAAAAATAAGAATAAAATAAAACTCTACATTTTTAATCCCACTCTCCTACATTTGTTTTTGGTGTCACATTTTACATCTTTTTATTCTGTGTAGCCTTTAATTGTTGTAGTTCTTGTTTTTTTTTTTTCTAATTTTTTTTTTTTTTTGAGAGAGAGAGAGTGCAAGCCAGGGGAGGGGTAGAGAGAGAAAGAGAGAGAGAGACGCAGAATCTGAGGCAGGCTCCAGGCTCTAAGCTGTCAGCACAGAGCTCGGCACGGAGCCCGAACCCATGAACTGCAAGCTCATGACCTGAGCCTTAGTCAGACACTTAACTGACTGAGCCACCCAGGCGCCCATGTAGTTATAGTTATTTTTATTACTTTTGTCATGCTAGCTTTAATAAGTGATTAGTCCACTACCTTTACTATACATTTACCTTTACCAGTAAGATTCTTACTTTCATATGGTTTTGTTGTTGTTGTTGTTGTTGTTGTTGTTACTACTTAGTGCCCTTTCTTTTCAGCTTAAAGAAGTCTCTTTAACATTTCCCGTAAGGCTGCTTTAGAGGTGATACACACCTTGGGTCTTTGTTTATCTGGAAAACCTTTTTCTCTTGTTCATTTCTGAATGATAACCTTGCTGGGTAGAGTATTCTTGATTGGAAGTCCTGCTTTCAGCACCTTGAATACATTATGCCACTCCCTTCTGGCCTACAAAGTTTCTGCTGAAAATTTTGCTGATTATGTTATGGGGGTTCCCTTGTATATTACAAGTTGTTTTTCTCTTTTTGCTTTTAAGATTCTTTAACTTTTGATATTTTAATTATGTGTCTTAATGGTTCTCTTTGGGTTCATTTTATTTGGAACTCTGGGCTTCCTGGATCTGGATGTCTTGTTTTCTTCCTCAGGTTAAGGAAGTTTTCAGACATCATTTCTTCAAATAAGTTTCCTGTCTCTTTCTTCTTCTCCTTCTGGGCCCCTATTTTGCAAATGTTGTCCCACTTGATGTTGCCTATATGTCCTGTAAGCTATCTTTACTTTCCTTAATTCTTTTTTTTCTTTTTGCTGCTCTTTTTTTGGGTGAGTTCCACTGCCCTGCCTTCCAGGTCACTGATCCTATATTCTATTTCATCTGGTCGGCTTTTGTATCCCACCAGTGTATTTTTCATTTCAGTTATTTATTCTTCAGCTCTGTGACTTCTGTTTCATATTTTCTTATATTTTCTGCTCTTTGTTGAAGTTCTCTCTGTGTTCATCCTCCCAAGATTAATGAGCATCCCTATGACTATTACTCTGAACTCTTTATCAGGTAAATTTCTCAACTCCACTTCATTAAGGTTTTTTTCTGGAGTTTTATCTTATTCTTTCATTTGGAACATCCTCCTGTTTCCTCATTTTGCTTGACTCTCTGTGTCTGTTTCTATGTAGTAAGTGAAACAGCTGTCTCTCCCAGTCTTGGAGGAATGATCACAGGAAGACTGGGAATGTGTTTCAGTCTGCTGTCTGTTCAGTGCCCTGTGGTGCTACCTTGCCAAAAACTGTCTCTCCAGTTGTTTCAGTCCCACGGGGCCCAGAAATGAAAGCACTGCTGGCCACCAGAGCCAAGCATTCAAGGAACATCCCCTGTGTGGACTGCATGCACCTGCCAGCACTGGTGGGGCCATGTCTCCCACCAGGTTGGTGGAGCAGCATCACATGGGGGTGTGCTGGGCCAGCGTGAGCCAGCCCACCAGGTTTGGAAGGGTGGGGCCACAGGACAGAACAGGGCCAGGGCAAGTGGCACTGGCAAGATAAAGGTAGAGTGCAAAAATGGTGTCCACTAGCACCAGCACTAGCAAAGTAGAAGAGAGAGTACAAAAATGGAACCCACCAAAGCCTCCTTCCCCAGAGAGAGTTCTAACAGAACCCTGGCCCTCTGGCAGATACTTTAAGCTTAGCCAATCTATGAATCTCTTTCACATATGGTCTAGGCATTTTCCAACCTGATACTTTTGTACTGGGTCCCTGGACAAGTGGGTCTGTGTATGAGTCCTTTAAGAGTTTCCTACAACCACTTGGGTCTCCTGAAGTAAGTCTCAATGTTTCTCAAAGCCAGATATTCAAGGAACTTAGTCTCTCCAGGGTAGGTCCAAAGCATTGGGGTGCCTAATGTGGGGCTCAAACTCTTTTCTCAGGGATATACTCCATATTTGTGAGATCCCGCATGCTTGTGGATCACCAGGCCAAGAGTAGAGTTTTTAGCAAGACTATATCTCTGCCTCTTCTATCCATCTCAGTGTGGCCTTTTTATCCTTTGCTGTGGAGGAGCTATTCAGCTAGATTTCAGCTCTTTTTCAGAGAGAGAGCTGTTCTATACGTAGCTGTGGATTTGGTGTGTCCATGGCAGGAGATGAGTTCAGGGTCTTCCCACACCTCCATCTTCAGGACATGCCAATTTTCAGTGGACAGAGGTGGAGAAAGAACACTCAAACCAGACAAGTCTCAAAGAAACTAGATCCTTCTTCAACTGGCTGGCTGTAAGGAAAGGAAGACTTGTGGATTAGATCCTTCTTATGCCTTTTGGGATATTTTGTCTCCTCCAGATGTTCTCTAGGCAACCCAGAAGAGTCACTCCCAGCTGACTAAAAAAAAAAACCCATGTTTGCCATGCATTTTGATTTTTGATAGATGCTGCTAAGTGGCTTTCAAGAAGCTCCAACTCATATTACCCCCACAGTATGTGAGAGCACTCATTTTCTCAACCCTTCCCAACACTACATATTTTATTTATTTTTATAAATTTCTATCAGTCTTAAGCGGGTAAGGGAAAGTTCATTTACTGAGCTCTTTCTCATGAGGTTGAGCATCTTTTCATATGTTTATAGCCATTTGTATTTCTCTTCTGTGATTTACCTGTTTACAGCTTTAATCTGATTTTCTGTTGGGTTATTTGTCTTTTTTATTGATTTTTAGGGCTTCGTGATTGATTAGACATGGGAAATGGGGAATTAAAAATCACACCTGGTGTTCAAGTTTGGGAAAACATGGAGACCATGGGGCTATTCACCAGCGTGGAATCACTGAGGGGACAGTGTCCAGGTGAGGCTATTGCGTATATGGCTGGATAGAGGCTGGGACTCCACCCTCTGGGCTGCTGCCATAGCTCCCTCCCCTTACATACATGGGTCTTGGCCCTAAGTGGGACCCTTGGCTTGGAGGGCTCCAGACCATCATTCACAAATAATCAATAGTCACTGAGTGCCCACCATGTGTCAGACACTGTTCTCGGCAATGGGAACATATCAGTGAACAGACAGACATGAATCCGACTCTTGGTGAGTCTATATTTTAATTAGAGGCAGATAATCAAAGTAAACCATAAATAAGATCATTTCTGATAATGATAGGTGCTATAAGGTGACAAAACAGTAATATGATAGGAAGTACGGATGGGGAGCACCTTTGTTTGGGTGGCCAGAGAAGACTTCTGAGGAGGTAACATTTGATTTTAGATCTCCATGATGAAAACAGGCCCTGCCAAGATTTGGAGTAAGAACTTTCCAACAGAGACAATGGCAGGAGTCAAGGACTGAGCCAGGCGAGGCTGGATATTACAGGTATGGAAAGAAGACCAACATGGCTGGAAAGCAACAAATAGGAGAATGGGTAGGAAGAGGCAGTGTGAAAAGAAGTGGGAGAAATGGAGAAGGGCCAGATCAGGAAGAGACTCTTGAAGCCATGGCCAAGAGCTCAGAATTTATTCCCTATGAAAAGTAAAACTCTTCAAAGGCTCTAAGTTTCTAATGAGAGGCAGTCTTGATATGATCCATGCTTTAGAAAGCCACTTCATAGAGAATGGATTATAAAGGAGCATGAAGAGACCAAGAAGCCCAAGTTAGAAGCTACTGAGGTAGTTCCATGAGAGACAGTAGTTGTTTGGATGTGGGTAGTAACAATGGGGATGACGGAGAGCCTGGGTGGCTCAGCCAGTTGGGCATCTGACTCGAATGCAATTCAGGTCGTGATCTCGTGGTTTGTGAGATTGAGCCCCACATTGGGCTCGGTGCTGACAGTGTGAAGCCTGCTTAGGATTCTCTCTCTCCCTTTCTCTCTGTCCCTGCCCTTTTTTTCCCCTCCCCTCCTTTTCAAAATAAATAAACTTTTTAAAATATTGAAATGACAATAAGTGGAAAATACACAGCTGTCTTTTGGGTGGAGCCTACAGAACCTATGATGGACAGATGTAGGGAACAAGAGAAAGAAAGGACTCAGAGGTGACCCCTCATTTTCTGGTCTGAGAAATTAGGCAAATGATGGGATTATATGGGGAAGATGGTGGGGTGGGTATGAATGATTTGGGCAACAAGAGAATCAAATGTTTTATTTCAGATATGTTAAGTCCAAGGTAGTTATCAGATGTCCTAGGGGCACTGGGCCTCAGGAAGAGTCAGAGCTAAAGGTATAAATCTGGAGCTTTCTGCAAATAAATGGAATACTGCATATTTATTGCTTTGTGGCTTGAAATCCAACTATCTACTTTCTTCCCCAAAAGTACCCAGATCTCCTTTTTAATAACAGAATTCTCCTATCAGCTTGGTAGGAGGCTAATTCCCAGTCCACTGCAGCTCTGACTTGAGGACTGAGCTGGGGAAGGGAGGGTCGAGTTACTGAAAACCTTTGCATCTTCTCCACCCACTTCCTGAGGCAGGCATATGATTTAAGTTGGCCCTAACAGACCCTCACTCCTGATTCTTTGAAGTTCAATAAGTGACTTGAAGAAGGAAGGCATATTCCAAGATCAAAACCATGGTGGTGTCTAGTGTGTGTAAGGATGACATTCTCACCGAAGCCTCACCTTCACTACAGTTCCTGACACAAAGTCCCACCTCTTCTTCCCAGCTTGGGCTCCCAGATCCCATGTAGGCTCCAATGGCCTTTCAGTAGATTTACTTTTTGCTCACAGCAGCCGGAGTTCCTTTATTTTGCTCACAATCAGAAATCCTGACTAACGTATATAATACTTTTAAGGCCACGTGCCTAGGGGCGCCTGGGTGGCTTGCTCAGTTAAGCGTCCAACTTCGGCTCAGGTCAAGATCTCATGGCTCATGAGTCCAAGTCCCACAGCGGGCTCTGTGCTGACAGCTCAGAGCCTGGAGCCTGCTTCAGATTCTGTGCCTCCCTCTCTCTCTGCCCCTCCCCACTCATGCTCTGTGTCTCTCTGTCTCTCAAAAATAAGTAACTGTAAAAAATTAAAAAAAAAAAAAAGAAGAGACACCAAGGAGCTTGCTCCCTCTCTCTCTCCATGTACATATACTGAAGAAGGGCCATGTGAAGACTCACCAAGAAGGTGGCCATCTACACCCCAGGGAGAGAGCCTTAGCCAGACATCGACCCTGCTGGCACCATGATGGTAGACTCTTCAGCCTCTGAAACAGCGAGAGACAACTTCCTATTGTTTAAGCCGCTCAGTCTCTAGTTTCTGTTGTGGGAACTCCAGCTAAGACAGGCACCAAAACCTCCAAGGCACCAACAGCTCCCAGTGGGGAAAGCAGCACTGCCCAATCTCTTTAATAGTTAACCTAGCCTGGAGCTCTTTCTCCCAAGAGCTGGGATGGCGCTCTGGGATGGGGAGCAAGATAAGGCCTCCTCTGTGGGGATCCCGGTGTGGTAGGAGATGGGATATGTCCTTTAAGAGGAGAATTGGGGTGGGAGATGAGAACAGTCACAAAGATTTGTCATCATCAGTGTTGCCACCAGTGACTTAGCCCCCGAAGGTGATCTGTCACAGTGTAGAGAACAAAGGCAATATTGCAGTGGTGAAGAGGTTTCTTAAAAAAAAAAAAGAAAAAGTAAGGGGAGAAGGATGTAGCAGCCAGAAGGGAGGAGGAGCTCATGGGACCCCAAACAGAGAGAATTTCCCCGTGGCCATTCCTACGGCAGAAGCCATATGAGAGTCAGATACCCACAACATGGAACCACTTAGAAGACCCTGGATCTGGACCAGCACCAATGGCATTAGCCCCTAAAAATGCTCACCACCACCTCCCTCACCCCCGAGTCCTTGCTCCTGAACCTGAGCCTCACTCCTCACCACCCTAGGCACAAGGACACTGGCTACAGTAAGGGGGGTGAGAGAGCAGGGAAGGGGAGTGGAGATCTGGGGGTGAGGGGGACCAGTCTGTGTGCCTGGGATAGGGCCCGCTCCCCATCCCAGGGGGAGCACCTGGGTCTGGAGGCTAGACAGATGGGCAGCACTGAGGGGACATGAATAAGGAAGAGGTGTCCCCACCTAGAGAGTATCTGTAAGTCGGATGTGTCAAATCTGAAGGTCTCCAACTATACTTTTCAACTTTCCTGCGCATCCCAATGACCCAAAAAGCAGAATCCCTGGAATCTGTATTTTTCATAAGCCCCACTCCCCACTGCCAGGTAATTGAGAAGTCCCAACCTCGGCCAAAATCTTCCAAAGGGGCATGTTTATCATACATTCTGCCTTCTCCAGGAGTTGCCAAGTTGGAAAGCATCATTTTCAACTGGCCCTTATGTTAAGAACAAGGAGGAGAAGGAAGAGGAGAAGAGAAGAGAGAGAAGGGAAGAGAAGGGAAGGGAAGGGAAGGGAAGGGAAGGGAAGGGAAGAGAAGAGAAGAGAAGAGAAGAGAAGAGAAGAGAAGAGAAGAGAAGAGAAGAGAAGAGAAGATGAGAGGGGAGGGGAGGGGAGGGGATGAGAAGGGAAGGGAGGGGAGTGGGAGGAGAAGAGAAGAGAGGAAGAGAGGAGAAAAGAAAAGGAGAAAGGAATGAAAATTAAAAACTTCAAAAATATTTTCAAGTCATACTTCAGCTCCAGTGACTCTAACCTTTAACCCCCAAAAAGCATCACTGCAGCTTTCAAGTGTCAATCCAAGTGCTGAGCCTGAATTATCTAACCTTCAGCTTTAAAGCACCAGAGCAAAAAGGTCAGCAGGAAAACTACAGTACGTGGCAGGAAGTTTTTCTGCTTTGGATACTTGAAAGGTAGAAGACTTTCAGAGAGGGACACAGCCGAGAGAAGTCACCCATTTAAAATAAAAGGTCCTCAGCCGAGCAGGCCTGTTCTTTGAAACAGCTTACTTCTGACTTAATTTGATCCATTCTTGTTTAAATAATTAGAAGGAATCTTTGGAAAACACAGAATTGACCCCTCACTCCCATGCTTCATTCCTTTTCTCAGCTCCCCAGAGTCTAGAACTGCATCCCTCAAAGTGTGACCTGCAGTGACGGATGTTGGGCAAATAAAGGGCTCCTTGTTGCTGAACAGGTTTGTAAAACACTGGGTTAAACCAAGTTAGACAGGTTTTCCTATAGGACTTGTCAGAGCCCTTATTATGCTAATGAGCACCGGCCATTGCTGGGACTGCGATGTGCCCAGCATTTCCATCCCTGACTTGACCACCACGGAATCCTTGTTTCAGGACCATGGACCGCGTTTGGGACAAACCCCTTAGTCTGGCACTCAAGGCCTTCCGCACCCAGCCCCAGCCCCCATTTCCACATGCAGCCACACCTGACGGCGTAATCACACCAGCTACTTGCCCTGTACAAAGCGCTTGAAAGGCTTGCTTGCTTGGCTCAGGCTGCGCTCCCTGCCACGGATGCCTTTCCTCCTCCTCTTTACCATCAAACTTCTACTCATGTTCCAGGCCCTTGCTCAAACACATGGCCTCGATGGACCTTCACCTGCTCCCTCCTACAAAAGTGAACTGCTCCCCGTTCCGGGCTCTATCACAGAGCTGATCAACCTGCACTGTGATTAGCCCGAGTCTCTCTGTTATTAATTGAGAGCTTCAAAAAAGGCTGGGAGTGTGAGCCGACTACGGAAATATGTGTTGGCAATATTAATAGCTTCCATCTGTTGGCACTTCCTAAGGCCGGGCATTATTGTAAGCTCGTGACATGCATTAACACATGTAATCCTCACAACCTCACTTGCTGGGTAAGTACAACTATTATCAATTATTATTATCCCTATTTTAAAGATGAGGAGGTGGAGACTCAGAAAAGTTATCTTGCCCAAAGTCACACGGCCAGCGAGTGGCAGAGCAGGGAGACAACCCTGTGCTCTTGAACACTGTGGCCCTTGAGGGCAGAAGAAGTGAGCCAGAGTCCAGAGCTGGCAGACTCAGAAACTGTATGACGGCATCAAGAACTCAGGTTCTTTATATCTCTCTGCTGTGCCCCCTCAGTGAATCAGCTGTGTCCTCGGGCTGCCTCCCCTCATGGTGCAAGACAGCGGCAACAATTCCAGGCATCATGTGCAGACACAACAATCTCCAGAGGAAGAACAGGAACTTGGAGTAGAGAGGCTAAAAGCCTCATCTCCAGATCCAGTTTGACTTCCCAGGTGTATGACCCCAGGCAAGCTAGGAGCATGCAAAGATATAGCAAAGCTGGAATGGACCGTCTTCAAAGGAATTCCCCATCTTCTCTCACTCCAGGTGTTTGCCTATAATGATCTTCCATCCCTTCTTGGCCTAACTTTTTTTAGGAACCAGCTTCAACCTCACCTCCTCCAGGAAGCCTTCCCTGATGTCACCCCCCCTCCCCACCAGTCTGGGTTCAATTTCCTTGCTGCATGCCTCTAAGTAGTCTGTCCCTGTCTCATTGTTGTACTCACCCCACAATATTGTAATTACTTGTTTCATTGTCTGTCTTCCGTACCAGGCTATGAGCTGAGGGAAGGCAGGGAGCGTGAGCCTTGTCACCATCCCTAGTCACTGCTACAGTAGCCACCACATGCAAGGGGCTTAAAGAGTGGCTGCTGGATGCTCAAGGAGAAGACAGAAGGTCACTTAACTGAGGTATAGGAGCGTGAGCTTGGCAGTTCAGTTCGGTCATCTTCAGGTGTTGAGGTGGACAATTCTCGGGTGCATCAGCTTGTCCTGGTTCAGGGACGTGGAGGAACCTTGGCCCCATGTCCAAAGAACAAGGTGAGTCATGTGCAAGAAAGACGTCTCCCTAGGTTTTCCCCCAGAATCTGGGACAACCTTCCAAGAAGTATAGTCAAGAGTCAAGGGGCAAAGCATAGACTCTAGAGTCATACAAACTCTAGACGGTCAATATTTGAATCTGCAGCCTCCTGGCCATGTTTTAGGGCAAGTGTTATCATCTCTCTGGGACTTAGTTTCTTCATCTGTAAAATGGGGTTAAAAGTGATCTTACCTCCAAAGGGCAGTTGTAAAGATTAAATAAGAAGAGTTCTATAGAAAGCCCGACACATAGTCAGCCCCCGGTAAACGCTGGCTGCTGTTGGCGATGTGCACATTCACAGTGACAAAGCACAGAAGTAGTGGCCTGTTTTATAACCGTGTCTCCAGGCTTGGTGTCTGGAGTGCCCAAGAGATTTCCTGATGGGAACGGCATGGCAGACAAAGGGTGGAAGTTTCCTTGGATGAGCACTCCACTGCCTCTCAACAAAGCTGAACTCATGATGATGTAGACCAAGTCATCGACAACAGCTGAAAAATAGAGGACAGGGGGCAGGGTCAAAGCCAAGCTCTCTGAGTAATACTGGCTAATTGCGTATTGAGCGAGGGAAGTGTTTTAGGAATAGAACTCTCATCAATTTTTCCTCTAGGTCAGTTTTAGGAATCCCTGCTGCGCACGCTGTTGAGAAGCTCGACAGCATGTCGAAAGGGTGTAAACAAGGAGTCAGGACACTTGGATCCTTGCCCCGGTTCTGCCCGTGGCTTGCTTCCGACCTTGAACGGGCCCCTGCCCCACTCTGGCCTCAGTTAGCCTCAGCGACCTCACAAGTGTCTCTAGGTCCTGTGGCAGGTCTCCCAGTGTGGTGGCCCTTCCTGGGTTCAAACCCCAGCTCCACCACTTAGAAATTGTCACCCTCAGCAAGTCCTCCTCCAGTGTCCCTGAGCAAGTCTCGAGCCTGTTTTATGTCAACTGGGGATCGTAATTGTACCTACTTCACAGGACCTACCTGGCTCTGTTCTCCCACCAGCTCCTATAAGGATTAAAGGAGGTAATTACACAAAGTTCTTAGCCAGTCTCGGCACAGGAGCACTCAATAAGTGGTAGCTGTTATGATTATTTTGAGTCGGTAATTCTCTTGGCACTTTTGATGACAGTGAAGCTTGGGAAAACCTTGCACACGCTGTGCATTTGACAGAGATGCATAAATCCCCTCCAAATAGGGACATCACAGCCCAGAGGGTAGTGAGGGGCTCTGTCCCAGGGCTTTGTAGCTTTCCGCTTCATGCAGCCTCAAAGTGCCTTTGAACCAAACACCTTATCAAGGTCTTTGGCTCTGAGCCTCCGTCACGTTAGGCATTAGGTGCACTCTGCTACTTAAACTGATGGCTTCTATTCCCAGCAGGGACTGACTCCACCTTAAAAAGAAAAAAAAAAGTGCTTGTAGGGTTTGGGAAAGTGACAAGCTGTACTTTGTATCCATTACTGGTTTTTAATGTTCTTCTTTAAAAGGAAAAAGAAAAACTTTTGCTCTGCCAGTGGTTAAAAACCTGGGTGGGAAAACCAGACACACTTGGATTTAAGTCCAGGCTGTCTACCACTCACTCCCCACGACTGAGAGCGAGTTACCTCATCCCGCCCAGGCTCGGCCAGAGTGCTTGTAAAAGGGGATGAGAAATAGTACCCATCTCTTGGGTTGCTGGTGCGATTATATGTGATGATGCAGGTAAAGCTCGTAGCGTAATATCCAGCAGACAGTAAGGACTCAATCAGAGAGGGACATTATTACGGTCACCAAGAAGAGCTAGTGCGGAGATGAATTCACAAATGATAAAGTGGGTGACGGGCTGAGAATTCTCATTACGTAAGCCAACCGTGGTGGCATTTAGCCAGTGGGTACACGTCACCAAGCACGGACAACTTAAGTGGCTACTGACTGGCTCAGACACACTACAGAGAGACTGGGCTCAGTCACTTATCTGGTTCTAGATGAACCGAGTGTCCATGACCAGTGTCCTCCCTGCCACGCAAGAGACGAGGCGTGAGGACCATGCCGGGGCCCCACAGTGCTTCATGTTACATGAGGCAAAATGCCAGTTTTGGTTCAAAAAGAAAACCGAGGGGCACCTGAGTGGCTCAGTCAGGTAAGCATCCGACTTCAGCTCAGGTCATAGCCTCACAGTTCGTGAGTTCGAGCCCCGCATTGGGCTCTGTGCTGACAGCTCAGAGCTTGGAACCGGCTTCAGATTCTGTGTCTCCCTCTCTCTCTGCCCCTCCCCTGCTCATGCTCTGTCTGTCTCTCTCTCTCTCTCTCAAAAATAAATATTAAAGAAAAATTTTTTAAACTGAGACTTTGCTTTCTTTTCCAAAAACAGTTTCCACCTAATCTATTACATGACTAACCTATATATCATGCTTATTATTTACTGTTTGTCTCACCTCCCTGGAATGTAAGCTCCATGAGGGCAGGGTCTTTGTGTCCTTTGTTCACTGATGCATCCTTAGCACCCAGCACAGTGCCTGGCACATAGTAGGTGCTCAATAAATATCTAGATATCTGCTGAAGGAATTAATGCAAGTACTTTGGAATCTGGAGAGAGGGTAAAGGTCTTTAATAACTTATAGATAGTTGCTCATAAGATTCTTTCCCATTTTCTGACTGGGTTTGCCATTTAGCTGATAACCTGAGACACACAGTCAGACACTCCTCAGACCTGGGGCAACGGCTAACCGCACACTTCACCTCCAGGGCAAATCACGGCAATAGGTCACAGGGTCTTTACAGCTGGAGGTTCTTCCCCCTTCTATCCTGTCCCTAAAAGGCTGTGTATCATGGGGTCCCACTGTTGATTCTCTTCCCTCACGTTCTCCCTCATGAACCAGCTCCCCCACCCTCAGAGGTGTTAAATACCTCTCCCTGTGCTGGGGCCTCCAAGACCCCTCTCTCAGGTAAGCAAGCTGCTTCCCTGACTTTCTGCCTGGATGAGCCATTCCCAGGACTTGTGCAAAATGAAAACATGGAGCCCCTCGCTCAAAGTTCATTATGAATTTCAAGACCATGACAGCAGAGCATTGAACCAGGTGCACAACCCTTCTAAGCGCAGAGCAACTGTCCAGGTTGCAAACCCACAAAGCCAGCCTTGACTGCGGACATTAAATCCAAACCCGTCCGAGGTCTAACTTGGCATCCCTCTCCCACCCCAACGCGCTCCCTCTCGGAAGGTCCTCATTCAAAGAACAGCCCGCCATCCAGCCAGTCAGCCGAGTCACAGCATGTGGCACTTCACCTCAGCCCCACCACCAAACTCTACTGAGTCCATTTCCCAGAGGCCTCTGCTTCTCCTTTCTATGCTTCTCCTTTCTCTGTACGACTGCCCTCATCTGGGCCGACAGCCTCCTAACCACAGGCTGCCTCCCCCTCACACTGCCCCCAAGACCGTCCGCAGATCACTGCACAGAGATCTTCCTGACGCACAAATCCTGAGAGGAAGTCCACACTCTTCAGCATGACAGAGAAGACCCGGACAATGCGACCTGCACTTCCTGCTCCAGCGGTGCGTGGTGACCGAACTTTGTCTAGACCCTTGCCACACGCCATTTCTGTTGCCTGAAACACCCCGGCTCTTGACTGCTCTCCCCTTCAGGAGTTTCTTCCTGGAGAGCTTCCTTGACCACCACACCCAGAGGGAGGGCCTCTCCTCCGGGCTCCCTCGGCCCTTGTTCTTCCTCATCACACCGTTGGTCATGAGATGTCTAATCCCTGTTTGCTGGTCCAATCCCTCTAGAGGTGGCAAGCTACTGAGGGTGTCTCTGGGCTCCCCACTGCATTCCTGGAATGGACACAGTGCCTGGTTATTTAAGGCCATCGTAGCTCTAACTGGGGCACAGTCTAAGTACGAAAATGGAGCCTGCTGACCTTCCAGCTGATGGGCCAAAAATCAACAGCTAAACAAACAAGCTCCATGAACACACCTTCTGCAAAGCCTCTCTAGAAAAGACAGGAGAAGGCGCCTGGGTGGCTCGGTCAGTTAGGCATCCAAGGTCATGATCTCACGGTTCGTGGGTTCAAGCCCTGAGTTGGGTTCTGCACTGAGAGCTCAGAGTCCAGAGCCTGCTTCGGGTTCTGTGTCTCCCTCTCTTTCTGTCCCTCCCCCTGCTCATGCTGTCTCTCTCTCTCTCTCTCAAAAATAAATAAACATTAAAATTAAAAAAAAAAGAAAAGATACAAGAGACACCAACCACACAAACTTGCACACGTACTTCACGTCCTCTAATTTCTCATAGGACAGGCGGGTACACATTTAACTCCGGGACGGGGATGGGCAGCTGGAAGGGCAATCATACTAAGACATTTCTTCTCCGATATTCAGCACCCCCACACCCCACTCCTACTCAAAGCCTTTGGGACAGGGCAACTAGGACCCTCTGGGGCAACAGTGAGCAAGCTCGGCCCCCCCTGGGGCCCGCTAAGTACCAGCGTGGTACAGAGAAGGAGAAGAGACCCCTGGATGAGAGGCAAACCTTCATGCTCTCCATTACTTCATTTTCTGGTATCCTGATCGTTGAAAAACTTGAAAAAGAACAGGATGTCTTTTCTTTACCCGCATACCCAATTATCAAGAATACTGAAACTGTTTATATCATTTTAGAGGAATAAGATAAGAAAAACATCTTAAGAGGAAACATGACCAATACTTTAAAAGATGGACATCATATGCGGGAAAACATTCTGAATGAGATCAATATAAACAGGGTTCACTGTATTTTAAATAGCGGGACTTAAGTAGGCTTTTATTCATAACGACAATGGACAGTCCTTTAAATTATGCTGAAGCATCCGGGGGACAAAAGGAGCGAGAGAAGTTAAGTGATGGCCCCGGAAAGCCTATCTGCTGGATCCTAAATGAGGCAAAATTAAAATGCATTTTTCCAGAAAGCTAAACAAATTATAAGTAGGAACAATTAGGTAATGACAATTCCGCAAGTGAAAATGTATATATATTTCTGTGTTCCTATTTATAATAGAGCTGCAAGGTGTCAGAGCCCTCCGGTTACTGCCGCATCGAGGCCGAGCTTTAATTTAGGATAAAAATACTCGGGGAAGAAGCGGGAGCAGGGGCTTTGGTCTAGATAGAACTGTAACCCACAGTCAAGATTACCCAGCTAGTTCGTTCCGAATTTTGACCAGGAAGGCACCAGGGAATAAACAGTTTGCCCTGAGAAAGTGGGGATTCTGAACTGCCAAAGAATTGTTCTCACAGTCTAAAAATGCAAATATCAGTTTAGGAGCAACCGTGACGAGTCGCGTCATCGAAAGGCATCTCAGAGACACGTTTATTTCTTAAGGAAAAGGAAAAAACCGTAACAGAGAACTATCGAGCTTTTGTTTGGACTTTTGAGACTGAGTTTTCCAAGTCAATGCTCAACACCATTTTACAGGGCTGCTGGTTCAAGATTCCATTTTGATTTTAATGGGCAGATCAGCGAAATCTACAACCCAGGCCAGCTCCCACCTCCCCTTCTGCATCTACCAGAAGAACAAAGTAGAGGAAGACCCGTGTCCCGGCGAGTAGTCGACATACGTGGGTATTTCTAATTTACCGATAGAAAACTCTCCGGTTAAAAAACAGGCTAGCTAGTAATCTATTTAAAACCACGGCTGACATGATAAATGAAACAGAATAAATGTATACAGAGAGTGAGCCTCCCCGGGAACGCGGTGGGGGGACCTGAGCGCTTCTGCTGACAGCGACTTTCCCGTCAGTGGCCTGTCTCTCTTGGAGGCAGCTGTCAATCACGGGCCAGCCCGCGCTCCCGGGGGAGTTCATTGTGCCCGCAGACAGTTGTGGAATAACTGCTCCTAGGCGTCGGAGCAGCAGATGGAGTGTATCTGTCAATCATTGTCACTAATTATTAACTTCTGTCACTCAGAGCAAGGCAACATCTCGGCGCCTGATCCGCTGTGATTTGATCTGCCACGCCACCTCGGAGACAGACAGAGCAACCCTTCATTCCGGTCACACTCCCAGCACTTTGCTGGGTCAGCCGGCGTGACTCAGTGTTCTCGCCACCCCACCCCCACCCCCGCCTGGCGCACGTGGGTGTGCACGGGCACGCGTGCTTCCCGACGGCAGCCACCGTGAGGGGCCCGCTCCAGGGGCCCGGGCCGGGGGCGCTCCTGCTCATCAATTATTGAGGAAGGACGGTTTTATCTTGGCCGCTGGCAGAACCAGGGCCAAAGTGTAAAAGAAGGCCAATTTGGAGGGTTTTCTTCTCTTCACGCCACCCTGGGACCGGCGATTATCAGCCAAGTTCACATTGATTATATTCCTCTGATCTTTTCTCAACCCTCTGATTTTGGAGCTGGAGATGTGTCAGCCTGAATAATTAATTAAGGCATCTGTAGCAGGCTTTGCAAACAGGAGTTGCAACCTAAGGGGATATTTGCTATCCTGGGTTCAGAGAGCCTCTCCGTGACAAGACTGGGAAGGGGGCTTAGAGAGCTTCAAGGCCAATCTCCCCCACTGTGGGACATGACCTGCCCGAGGTCACACAGCCCACTGAACCAGCAGCCCCAGGGAAGGCTCTCGCCGGTGCGCATACATGGAGCTCAGGAGCTGCTCCTGGCTGTTGAGCGGCTGTCCTTCACCAGACCATCTGGGCAGGTGGACAGACATCCCTTGGAGGGGTTGAACCAGCGATGGTGGCCACCCACTCATGCTCCAGCGTCAGACTGCTGGGTGACGTTGGATAAGTCACTTTCCCTCTCTGAGCCATGATTTCCTCATCTGCAAAACAAGGACAACTCTAGAACCTTCCTCAAAGACATGTTGTGAGAGTTCATTGAGAATATTCCAGGTTAAAGTCCGGACGGTTCACACCAGATCAGTGCAGGGGCTGGTCTAATCTCAAAAAAGTAAAAACTGGATTTTAAGATCCATTGGGAAATGCTCATCAATTATTATTTTTTTAAGTGCAAGTGACTATATTGACGTTAGCCAAGCTCCGAGTCTAACAAAGCTAGTTGTAGCTCCCATAACTAGGTCCCTAGGGGCCCGCTTTGGTGGATTGACAAGGATTTATGGTAAACATATCAATCGTTTCTGTGTAAACAGTAATGCACCCGTGGCTGGGTCTCTTCAAAATCAGTTGTCCTCTCAGGTAACTAAAGCAGTCCTCCCTCACTCGGTTGCCACTCCTATTTGCTTTTCTTGATGGAAGGGGCTCTGGGGAGTTCTAGCCCAAACCTGATTAGAAAACAAACCATATTCCAAATTCTAAAATCACAAAATCTGACTGCATTTGCAAAAGCACCCCACAGTTTCCGGCACCTGCCGGGGGTGTGCTCTAGGCCACCCGAGATGAAAAGCTGATGCTTTCCCAACCTCTAGAGGTTCCACTAGACCCTCCTGCTCCAGTTACAATGCCGGTGTAACAAATTATCCCCAAACGAGGCGGTACAAAACACTCATTTATCATGCTCTTGGGCTCTGAGGGTCAGGAATTCAGACAGAACACTGCAGAGGTGGCCAGTGTCTGCTCCATGATCTTGAGCCCTAGGGCTCCTCAGGCATCTCTCTCTTTCTCCATGTAGCCCCTCCACATGATCTCTCCAGCACCCAATCAGCCCCAAGGTAGTCAGATTGCTTACACGGCAGCCCAGATTCCCAATGGGCATGGAGAGGAGAGGCTGGGGAGGAAAGGGGAGGAAGAGGCAGGAAAAGGGAGGAGGAAGAGATGCTACCTATCACCTTCTATGACCTAACCTCCAAAGTCAGGCAGCCTCACTTCCTCTGTACTCTCTTGATCAAGGCAGTTGCAAAGCTCTGGCCAGTTTCAAGAGGAAAATCAAGCTCACGTTGCAAGAAGAACATGGGTCAGATGTATATTGGTGTCGCCATCTTTGGAAATTACAATCTGCCACGCCTTCGTGAGGGAAGGCTTGTGACTTCACCTCCGGAGGTGGGTGAAAAACCTGGGGTCTGAGTTGAAGATCACACATAGGACAGACTCCCTGAAACCCTGAGTGGGAAGAGGTCTTGATGAAGCTCCCTTGACATCATGCTCAGACTCTTCTGCACACAGTGGATTCAATCACAGGCAATGCCTTTGCCTAGCGTTTACCCTGCCAATTCCTTGAGATGAATTCCTGGGATATGCCAATCTCCTCCTGCCTCAGGGCCTTGGTGTATTCCATTCCCCCTGCTAGGGATCCTCAGGGCCAGCTGGGATGAAATGAATCACAGCATCAAGGAGAACTCAGGTTTGTCTGTGTTTTCCTCTACAAGCTCTATAGGAGTTCCTTCTGGCTCCCAGTCAGTAAATAGTAAGCTTTGCTGTCTAAATAACATCCAGTTCTGTGGAGTTTCCAGTTTTATGCCCCAAGTGTATTCAAGCCCTCCTGCTTGGGTGACCGGATCTGGGGCTCATGCAGACATTGTCCACTAGAACTTTCTGTGACGATGGAAATGTTCTGTGCTATCCAGTTCAATCGCCATGAGCCACCTATAGCTACTGGGTACTTAAGTACTTAAAATGTGGCTAGTGCAACTGAGGAGTTAAGTTTTCATTTTAGCTTGCTTTGATTACATTGAACTTAAATTTAAGTAGCCACGTGTGGCTAGTTGCTACTGTACTAGACAGCATAGATTTTCATTCTCAGCCCTTGGAGCAGATTCTAAGTCCTAAGGCAGAAAAGAGATTTTCAAGGCTCAAGGACAACCCTACCGATGACAGGCTCCTCTGTGCCTCCAGTCCCCGTGGGTCCTGAACACCTGGACATCATTTAAAGAAGGGGAAAGAAGAAATTACAAAAGGTGAGTTCAGAACCCTTCTCTACTGATTGCTCCATTCAATCCAGTCTTTTCTGAAAATTATATTCAGACTGCCTCTCTTGCTAAATATTAGAAAGTCGGGAAGCTGGAATTCAGCTTCAGAAAACGAACAGACTTCTGCCCTGAGCATCCTCTCCATCATCCCAGGACCTGCCCAGAAAGCAGAAAACATCCCCGGCCGATTGTCTGTCCTCTAACTCTGGGAGACCAGAATNCCGGGCTCTAGGCAGAACTAATGACTCAGTTATAGACCTCATTAGCCAGGTGGGATTTTAGCCTTTTCCTTACTGTGATTGGGGGGGAGGGGGCAGGGTTCTCCCTCTGCTACTGAGTGGACGATATTCTGTAACAAGGTTAGATTACTTGCCATTTCTGAGAGGGAACAAAAATCAATTTAAAAAAAAGAGTCAGGGAGAGGGTAAAAAATGAATTTCTTCATCGTTTGTGCTGATCACTTAAGATAGGATTTTCCCCTGCGGGGAATATGGCAGAGTAATAGTACTTCTGGGGCATTTGATAAAGAAAAAGTTCTCTCTCTGTGGCGATTCACGTTGCCATCTCCCACTTTTCCCTGCAAAAGGAGCTCAGAACTCTTCCATTCAGTCTCCAGCTTGATGTAGCCTTCTGGACTCCCTGACCCCCTCACTTTGGGGTGCTCAGCAGAGGGGAGGAACCAGCATGCCAGGCTCACTGTGGACAAATGTATGCCCTTCACAAAACATAAATGCATTTTGTCCCTCCAGCAGACCTTTCTGGGGAAAACCTGGCCACCATTCCCCCTGATGAATCTCTTCCTCGAAGACAGGGAATGAACTCCCCGACACCAAGCCTCTCTGCCCCTCCCCCCGTACTTAGCCAGAAGCTTCTAGCACTGCAAGCAAGTCTCTCTGTGCTCTCATAACCTCTGACAACTCAGATCGCTAACCATATTTCCGTTGGAGAAACTTTTATAAAATATTACAATCAATTCAATTGCATTAACACATCTGAACCTCGAAGTTCAACACAGTGGAAAACACAATACTTCTCTATTATATCAGGTGTCTGGTCAGATATATATCACACGAAACTGAAACCAGAGGCACTGGGGGACTCTGTTTATCCCAACTTAGCAAGAGGAATTATCTGACAGTTGGAAATGAAAAACTACTAATAAACATTACGGTTTATTGAAAAGTTTAAACAATAAGATTAAGGGAACTTCTGCAATATTAAGAAATGTATATTATCCTACTTTACCTTGCTTGGGGAATTCCTCAAGGATTTATTATTCTGTTACACCACCAAAAAGCCTGTGTTATGTTAAGGGATTCTGCCTTCCTGCCTGCATTCCGCATGAATCTAAAATTAAGAGGCAATCTTTCTTTAGCACATTGTACTTCCCTAAATTAGGTTTGGTTTCCAGAGCAGAATTTGGAAGTCAGTGGTTTTTTTTTTTCCTCTGGGTACCGTTGGCCCCTAATAATAAATGCTCAAGAGAAAAGAATCCCCTTTCCTATAGTGCTTTTGTTGTGGGCACTGAAATGCACGCCTGTAAGGCCTCTGAGGATACCGGGAAGGGAAGCTAACCTCTGGGGCCTGGAGTCCAAGGTACAAAGAGATGGAGAAGAGCCCTAGGCTGCTGCTGGGAGGGGTCAGGTCACTGGCCAGCCAGGAACAAAGAGGTCCTCTGGAAGCTGTGTTTCGGCTTCCAGAAAGCAGCCTCCAAAATCCTCACAGATGGCAGGCTGAGTGGCCTCAGCCCATAACAAAGTCCTGCTTCCTGGACTGCCTTGTTCTCTGCTCTCACAGCTCACCTCTCAGGGGTTCTCCACTTGGCCCCCAACAGCAGACCAATTTCTCTCTCCGGGCACGAGGAAATCTCAGGAGAAGCAGGCCAGAGTGGTGTCGTCGGGATCTAAAGCTCCAGATGGGAAAAGACAACCAGCCAGCTAACAAGCTCTTGAGACTCAGATTCCTCCACTGAAGATTGGGGGGCGGGGAGGGGGCGGGGGAAGAGGGTATTGATCATGTACCATAGCTGCAATCCCAGCCTGAGGTTTACATACATACATACATACACATATATATATACATACACACACACACACACACACACACACACACACACACATAGGGACTTTTCAAGCCTTCCCAGGATGTGAGTTGGGTTCCCAGACTCAGGTGCCTATGGTCCAGATTCTGTTCCCCTTGAGGTCTGTATTCTCCCTGCCCCTCATCCCACCAGGTGCAAAACTCAGCCCCTCGACCAGAGTCCCCTGGAAATCTATGCACACTAAGCACTTGATGAGTTCCAGTACAATTTATGAAGACTTGGGAGTGGCATGAGAACCAGGGAGAGAGGAGGGCCACATCAGGCAATACAAAGCGAGCCCCCACCCCATCCATCAGCCCCAGCTCACTGAGCATCTCACAGCTGCTAAGCGGCCATGAGGATCCCACCACCTCAATGACACCTCCTCTACCAGGCACCCGTGTCTTCAAATTGTGTCTGCACCCTGAGTCATCCACACTCGCAGCCTCCTGGGGCGGGGGGGGGGAGGGGGGACAGCTTTAGGGACTGTGGCTGATGATACAGCCAGCTGTCCCTTCCGTGTAGCTCATGGGACACCGCCAGTGGCTAGGATTTGCAGGCTTCTCCCCTCCACGTTGCTAATTAGTACCTGCAGAAGGTGATTCTATACTCCTGGGGATGTTCGTGCCAGCCCGGCCTGACAACAGGGTGCTTAGATTGAGATGGAGAGGATCCATGTGGAAATCCAGGGCAAGGAGATGAGCATGATTGTCTCAGGTACCCTGGACTCCTTGAGTAGCCTCTAGAAATCTCTGCATTTCCAAGTTCGGTTTACCACTGCTGCGGAATGGGCAACATTCTCTGTCCATATTGGCTCTGGTTAGATATTCACTGGTGCTGGCATGTTTTATGCTCTGCAACTCCAAACCAAAACTACTTTTGTCTCAGGCTCGCTTTATCTCACCAAGCTGCTCCTGCGGGCTGTTTGATTCTTACCCCTCCTTACAGTCTAATTAATACAGGCCTGTTGGCCTCACAAAGTGCCCCCCTCAGGTGGAGGTGTGAGGGCAGAGCTTGGCTCCCCCCAGGTTAGCTTGCTGGGAACTTGCTTTCATCCACTATGTTCATGTATGTTGGAAATGTCCCCAAATGCATTTTAATCTCCATCTGCCATTATAGGGAAATTTTCCCAAATTTTTTTATTATTACATCTTGTAGTTCTAGAATATAACGCTTAACCATCAAACCTCAAGACAGGCTTGTACGTCAAGCTCCAAATCTTTCCTTTCTTGGAAATTTCTGCATCATAAATCACCAGCATTTGAACACCCAAAAATCTAAAGGTTTAGACTGGTCTTCACCTGTGTTCTCTTTTTCCCCAGCATGATGGAATGAACACGCAAACCTAACTTTCCTCAGGTCCCTGGGAAGCCACCAGGCAGCTGCATTTCCAGTCTAAGAAAGGTCTTTTTGCCAAAGTGGACATTCCGATAATGCCTGCATATCTGATTTACGGAATTTGGGGAAAGTAGCCAATGAGGCCAAATATAACAGAAACCCCCCACATCCACAGCAGGACCCACTCACAGTGACATGTGTCCCCGGCCCTGTAGCCACATCTCTAAGGTGGAAACCTCTAAACCCAAGCATACTCTGTGCTTTGTGGGAAAGATGGGGGTGACCTACAAGGTGGGGCAGGTGCTAAAAACAAGCGGTCTTCTGACTGAACGTCAGGAAAGTTCTTCCTGCTTCACAGAATCTCTGGGTGAAAAGAAACAACATTTTAGCCCCATTATCCCCTACGTTCTTCACATCTTCTTTTGTAGGTATTATTGTACCCATTTCACAGATGGGAAAACTGAAGCACACAACAGCAGTTACCTGCCAGAGATCACACTATTGCATTGTGGAACATGTCATTAGTTCTGTCTGCCCTTTTTTTTTATATATATATTCATTTGTTTTCAAGAAAGAGAGAGGGCACATGGGCGAGGGGCAGAGAGAGAGGGGACAGAGGATCCGAAGCCAGCTCTAACAGCAGAGAGCCTGATGCAGGGCTTGAACTCACGAACTGTGAGATTATGACCTGAGCCAAAGTCGGACGCTTAGCTGACTGAGCCATCCAGGCACCCAGTTCCTCATAGTCCCCCACCTCACTCCCCAGACACCCCCATCATCCATTGCCTGAATCTCTGCCACATCCATAGCTAGCGGCCATCCTGCCTCTTTTCAAATCCCCACTGGGATAGAGGGCTCACATGCTTCTGAAGCACCCTCTGCCCCCCTCAGCACCCATGCTTTCTTGCTTGTCCAGTGGGGAGAGCCAGGAAGCTATCCACCACCACCCTTGCCCCCACTGAGGTAGAATGATAAGAGGAAAGTCTTAAATCTAGCTTCCAAAAAATTAACTAAAATCATTCAATACAGGAGGAAAACAAACAGAAAAATCCAGCAACATCCAGAACCTAGCCTGCTCCAAAGCGCTCATCAACTTCATGCCTTCAAAGAAAACAGGAGCAGGGCAAGGAAATGGGTACTAGAGAAGACGTCACGCCTGGTACCTAATCTCTGTGGGTCTGAGCGGGTCCGGCTGCACCCATCTGGAAGATGGCTCCTATCCTGGCCCAGCTGAACTTCCAGGGGAACTCGGGTTGGCTCTTCTCACATCCTCACCCTGTGTCTAGGGGAACAATAAGAAAGATCTGCTTCCAAAGAAAAGACAGGAATTCTGTGGATTGGCAGAGAATTGCAGAGGTTTGACTGATTCCACTAACTGAGGGGTTAGAACCAGCTTCACTACAATGTCCCCCACATGCTTACGGTATACCAGGCTCAGCTGGTACCCTCACCCAGCACTGCATCTCCTAACTCTCCCCAGGAAGTAGATACTACTACTGTCCCCGTGTCATAGATGAGAATTTGAAAGCTGTCTTTGTCTCGTTGCTCCAATCCAGGCATTTGGCTCTTGGAGCCCCAAAATGGCAGAGCTAGAATGTGGCCCTGCCAGGTTTTGGAGCCTGCGCTCTTAACCAATAGTGAGGCTGCCTCCCACAGTGCGGCTACAGGCGTGATGATCACACAACAGGTAGTATGTCTGCTAGTAACTTTTATTTATTTTTTATACCAAATCAACCAACCAACAAACAGGAAATCATACAGAAACCCCAAGTCCAAAATCACCGGGTCAGAGCACAGGACGCTACAAAAAACCTTTTGAATCCATTTTCAAAGCTAAATAACATTAAAAACTCACAAAGGAAGAACCCAAAATGAAGATGGTTTGTCTTACTTATGAATAGTGAATGACAATCTAAATAGATAATGAGCAACCAGAATGCTGCCACATATAGAAAGCCAGCAAATAGAGGCACCCGGGTGGCTCAGTCAGTTGCGCATCTGACTTCGGCTTAGTTTGTGATTTCACAGTCCATGAGTTCAAGCCCCGTATCAGGCTCACTGCTCTCAGAGCAGAGCCTTCTTCAGATCCTCTGTCTCCCTCTCTCTCTGCCCCTTCCTCACTTGTGCTCTCTCCCTCTCAAAAATAAATAAATCTTTGAAAAGAAAAAAAAAAAAAGAAAGCATACCATGACTACATGGAGTTCATCCCAGGAATGCAAGGCTGGTTCAATTTTAGAAAATCTGTTCCTGTAATTCACTATAACAACAAATTTAAAAAATAAGGATCATCTTATAGATGCTAGGGAAGAATTTATACATTTCAACATTCATTCCAGATTTTAAAAACAGAAAAGAATCCTAATAAAATAGGAATAGATGGATATTTCATGAACATGATTTATATACTTTGGGCATCAAGACAAAATCCAGATCACACTGAGTGTTAACAAGGACGCAGAGCAACCAGAACTCCCACGCATTCTCCCATGCAAAACACTTTGAGAAAAGGTCTGGGGGTGCCTGGGTAGTTCAGTTGATTAAATGTCTGACTCTTGATTTTGACTCAGGTCATGATCCCAGGGTCATGGGATCAAGCCCCACATCAGGTTCCACAATGATCATGCATGGAGCCTGCTTGGGATTCTCTCTCTCTCTCCCTCTGCCCCTATCCCTTGCTCACTCAATCTCTCTAAAAAAAAAAAAAAAAAA
>NW_027528276.1:3580194-3599291 GCF_008692635.1 Crocuta crocuta
AAAAAAAAAAATTTTTTTTTAGGGGCTCCTGAGTGGTTCAGTTGGTTAAGCATCTGACTTCAGCTCAAGTCATGATCTCATGGTTTGTAGATTTGAGCCCTGCGTTGGGCTCTGTGCTGACAGCTCAGAGCCTGGAGCCTGCTTCAGATTCTGTGTCTCCCTCTCTCTCTGCTCCTTCCCTGCTCATATTCTCTCTAGCTCTCACTCTCAAATACAAATAAACATTTTTAAAAAAATTTTTAAAGGGAGAAAATGTTACTTTCTTATAAAACTAAATATGCATCCAACCCTGCAAACCAGCAATCCTACTCCTATTTTCCCAAGAGAAATTAAAGCAAATATCCCCAAAAAGACCTGTACATAAATGTTCATAATACTATTATTCATATTATATGCCCCAAACTGGAAAGGATCAAACAACAAGATAATGGTTAAACAAATGGTGATATATTCATATAATGCATGTCTGAGTCTGCTCAGGCTGCCATAACAAAATACCATAGACTGGGCAGTTTAAAGAATGGAAATGTATTTTCTCACGGTCCTGGAGGCTGAAAATCCAAGAAGACAGCACCAGCATGGTCAGGTTCTGGTGAGAGCTCCATTGCTGGATTATAGATGGCTGCCTTCTCGCTGCGTGCTTACATGGCGGAGAAAGACAGTAAGCTCTCTGGTGTCTGTTTTTATAAGGCCACTGAACCCATCAGAGCAGGGTTCACGCCAGTGACCTCATCTAACCCTCAGTGCCTCCCAAAGGTCCCATAGTCAAATGCCATCACATTGGGAGTTTGGGCTTCAACATATGAATTTGGGGGGAGATGCAAACACTCAATCCATAGCAATGAAACAATATTCAGTGATAAAAAGGAACTGCTGATATCTGTGGCAACATGGATGAGTTTCAGAAACATTATGCTTTGTGAAAGAAGACTAACACAAGAGTACAATCCCTTTTATAGCAAGTTCTAGAACTGGTAAAACTAATCTGTGCTGGAAAAAAATCAGAACTGTGGTTGCCTGAGGTTGGGCAATAGGGACCGAACTGGGAAAAGTACAACAGAACTTTCTAGAATGATAGCAATATTCTATATCCTGATAGGAGTTTGGGTTACACAAGAACATGGATTTATCAAAACTCATAGAATGGCATACTGAAGATTTGGGCATTAAACTGTATGTAAATTTTACCTTAAAAAAAAAGCATATTGAACTGTGGTTAATGACATGTAAGCTGAAATTTTTGGAGGTAAAGTATACTGATGTCTTCAATTTACTTTGAAATGCATCAAAAATAAATAAATAAGATGGGTGGATAGATGGGAGCGATGAGTAGATGGATAAATATGTAATAAAATGAATATAATAAAATGTTAATTGTAGCTGGAAATGAGTGTTCCCTATACAATTCTTTCAACTTTTCTGTGTTTTAATTTGTTAGAGGAAAGAGCCAGCGTCATACTTCACAGTAAAATACTAGAAGCCCTGCCATTAAAGTCAGAAATAAGTCAAGGATACTTTCTATCACCAATATTATTTAATTTCTTTCTGAAAATGCCAGCAAGGTTACAAACTCAAATGCTTTCAGGGGTCATGCAGGTAATTTTAAAAAGTGATGATAATTAGGTTTAAAAAAATTTTTTTTAACATTTATTTATTTTTGAGAGACAGAGAGACAGAATATGAGCAGGCGAGGGGCAGAGAGAGAAGGAGACACAGAATCAGAAGCAAGCTCCAGGCTCTGAGCTGTTAGCACAGAGCCCGATGTGGGGCTTGAACTCACGAACTGCAAGATCATGACCTGAGCGAAAGTCAGCCACTTAACCAAGTGAGCCACCCAGGCACCCTGATAATTAAGTTTTTAAAAACAGGGGTCAGTTAGGGGTCTCTGGGCGGCTCAGTCAGTTAAGCATCTGACTTTGGCTCAGGTCATGATCTCTTGGTTCATGGGTTCAAGCCCCGCATCGGGCTCTGTGCTGACAGCTCAGTGCCTGCAGCCTGCTTTGGATTCTGTGTCTCCCTCTCTCTGCCCAACCCCTGCTCATGTTCTGTTTCTCTGTCTCTCTCTTTCTCTCTCTCTCTCTCTTTCTCTCAAAAATATTAATTAAAAACTAAACAAAAATAAAATAAATACAGGGACTGGTTAAACTAGAATCAGGACCTACCTCAGGGCAGAGGCTCATGTGCTCCAGTGTATTTTTCCTGGCAGGAATACCAGCCCAGTGTTATCCAACCACCTAAAATTTCAAGTGAAGCTGGAATTTCAACTTTAATATATGGGCAAAAACTCAATTTTTAAAAAAGATGATTGAATTATTTTGCAAATACAGAAAATACACCTGGTTCTACAGCAGTTAGTTTTCAACCCCCATACTAGCAAATAGATAAGAAGAAAAAGGGAAAAAGGAAAGGTAAACCCAAGAGAATCAACTGAAAATCTATTCAAAAATCCAAGAGCTTCAGTAAGGTGCCTGATTACAGATGTAATACATAAAACTGATAGCTTTCCTATATAAATTACAAGTGATTAGAAAATATACAGGAAGGGAAGAAATCTCATTTATAATAGCAAAATAAAAGGAGATACACCTGATAAGAAATGTACAGGATATAAGAGTAAAACTTTAAAACTCTACTGAGGGCGTAACTAGGGGCACCTGGCTGGCTTGGATGGTAGAGCATGCAACTCTTGGTTGCAGGGCTGTGAGTTCAAGCCCCACAGTGGGCAGAGAGGAGAGAAAGAAAGGGGACAGGTGGGAAAGGATGGGGAAAGGAAGGAAGGGAGGGAGGGAGGAAGAAAGAATAGGCTAAATGTTGCAGAAACCACCACCACCAAAATCTCAGTGGCTTAACACAACACAAGCTTATTTTTCTCACCTGAACTCCGCTGTGTATGTGGGTAAGTGTTGGAGACAGCGGTCCTCCATGTGTGGCTCAGCAATAGGCTTGCCTTCATCCCGTGATACTTCATGCTTCCACGATCACCAAAGCAAGGGAAGAGAACGCAGAGAATCACGCTTGGGTTTGTCACTGCCTCAACCCCGAAAGGTCACATGTCACCTTTACTCATATTTCACCAGCCGAAACCAGGTATGTAGCCCTGCCATGTACGAGAAGCTGCAAAACGTAGAAGAATGAATTAAATACTTGCTGAGAATTTACTGCATCTGCCCCAGAGTAAATGAAAGTCCTAATGTGATCTTGATTTAAAAGACTCACGAAAGATATCAATTCTCCCTAAGTTAATGCTATAAGTGCAATAGAATCCCAATTAAAGTACCAACGGGAGGGGCGGATGGCTGGCTCAGTTGGTGGAACACGTGACTCTTGATCTAGGGATTGTGAGCTCGAGCCCCACAATGGGTGTAGAGATGACTTAAAAATAAATAAATAAAGGGGCGCCTGGGTGGCTTAGTCGGTTAAGCGTCCGACTTTCGCTTAGGTCATGCTCTCGCGGTTTGTGGGTTCGAGCCCCGCGTCGGGCTCTGTGCTGACTGCCAGCTCAGAGCCTGGAGCCTGTTTCAGAGTCTGCATCTCCCTCTCTCTGACCCTCCCCTGTTCACGCTGTCTCTCTCTATCCTAGAAATAAATAAAAATATTTTAAAAAATAAAATAAATAAAATAAATAAATAAAGTACCAATGGATATTTCTTGGGACAAAACAAGTAAATCTTAGGTTTGTGTGTAAAAAGAAACACATAAGTATAGCCAGAAAAATTCTGGCAAAAGAAGTAGTAAAAGGTATGAGGACTAGCCCTACTACATATTACAAAGCATCAGTAATTAGAATAACTTGGTACTGGGGGTACCTGGCCGGCTCAGTCGGAAGCGCATGCAACTCTTGATCTCAGAGTTGTGAGTTCAATCCCCATGTTGGGTATAGAGATTACTTGAATAAATAAATAAAAACTCGGAAAAAAAAAAAGAATTTGGAGCTGAATCCTGAATAGACAAGCCAATCACTGGAAAGACTAGAGGGTCTAGAAATAACACATATTGGAATTTGGTGTATAAAAAAGCTGGCATTTCAAAACAGTAAGGAAATTTTGTATTTGGGACTGCTGGTCAGCCATACTGACCTCACTTCTTATACTAAAACATACTCTGAATAGATAAAAGACCTAAATTTTAAATAAAACTATAAAAATACAAAAGAAAACATGAAAAGCATTTGTAATTTTGAAGCGATTTTAAGATCTAAGTGAGATACATGCCCCATGAATTATTTCAAAACTAACAAATATAACTACACAAAACTTTGAAAATGTCTACCAGAGAAAACAAAAACAAAATCTAAAGAAAATGGCAAACCGAGAGAAGGCTAATGTCCACATGATGTAAGGACTTTCAGAGACTGAGAAGACATCCAACAACCCAATAGAAAAATGGTAAAAATAAATTAATGAAATTTTTTTAACAAATGGTGAGACCAAAAAAAGGAATAGAAATCACTTTAAAAAAATTTTTTTTTATGTTTTATTTATTTCTGAGAGAGACAGACAGCATGAGCAGGGGAGGGTCAGAGAGAGAGGGAGACACAGAATCCGAAACAGGCTCCAGACTCTGAGCTAGCTGTCAGCACAGAGCCTGATGCGGGGCTCGAACCCACGAACCATGAGATCATGACCTGAGCGGAAGTCGGACGCTTAACCGACTGAGCCACCCAGGTGCCCCAATAGAAATCACTTTTAAACACCTGAAAAGACGTTCCGCTTCAACCATCATTAAATAATGCAACAGATTATTATTTTTCATCTATCAGATTGGCAAAAAAAATTTTTTGAGTCTAACAATACCTAGCGTGGGTGAAGACAGGGAAATGCCAACAGGCTCGTGTACTGTCAACAGGAGTGTAAATCTGTGCAAGTTCTTTGAAGGACGAATTGGCAAGAAGTTTCAAATTTTCAACCTACATGTCCTTTGATGCAGCGATTTTCCCTCTAAGAGTGTTTCCCACAGGGGGCTCCTGCATGGGGCTCAGTTGGTTAAATGTCTGACTCCCGGGGCGCCTGGGTGGCTCAGTCGGTTAAGCATCCGACTCGGGCTCAGGTCTGATCTCATGGTTCGTGGGTTCGAGCCCCGTGTCGGGCTCTGTGCTGACAGCTAGCTCAGAGCCTGGAGCCTGTCTTTGGATTCTGTGTCTCCCTCTCTCTCTGACCCTCCCCTGCTCACACTGTCTCTATCTCTCTCTCTCAAAAATAAATAAAACATTAAAAATTTTAAAAAAAAGTAAAACATCGAAAAATTAAAAACAACAACAACAAACAAACAAACAAACAAAAATCCGACTTCCGGCTCAGGTCATGATCTCGCGATATCTGAGTTCGAGCTTCACGTCGGGCTCTGTGCTGACAGCTCGGAACCTGGAGCCTGCTTCAGATTCTGTGTCTCCCTCCCTCTCTCTGCCCCTCCCCCTGCTCACACACTCTCTCTCTCAAAAATAAATAAAACATTTTTAAAAACATTTTTAAAAGAATGTTTCCTACAAAAATACACACATGCGCAAAAAGTATGTATGAGATTGGTCGCTACAGCTTTATGCAATCACCAAAAAAAGAAAAAAAAAAAAACCCTGAAAGCCCTAAACATTCACCAATAGGACAGTTAAATACATACGAAGTATAGTAAACGTTGTATGAAGTATAGTAAACGTTGTATAAAGAGACACTAATAAAAGCAGATGCCCAAGGTGGGAGAGGAACCCCCGCAGAGGAGATGGGGACTGGAATCGACTTCTCAATGCATTCTTATTTCTACTATTTTGATGTTTGAATCCTTTGAATGTATTATATCTATTGCAAAAAGCAAAACTGAATTTTAGAGCAACAAGAAAAAGAATGAATCGATCTATCTATGCCAATACAAAATGATCTGCAAATACAATGTTAATTGGAAAAAGCAAGCTACAGAAGACTATCTAGTACGCCACCACTCATATGTGAAAATGCAGGCATTGAAAATGTCTAGAAAGAGACACAAAAACAGCGAACAAGAGTTTCCTCTGAAAGGACGCTGGAAACCTGGAATGGTAGACTCACTTTTCACTTCATAGCCACTAGTACTTGTTTTTAACCACGTATATACAATTTTAAGGCTTTAATTCCCCGGATCAAAATAATTGGGGTAGAATCAGCAGGAAGAAATCAGCAGAATCCCACAGAAACACTGATGTAGACTTTGTCTGTGGGAACAGGAACTACCAGAGCGGGGAAAGGGCCCCTTCCAGTGTTCAGCGACCTGAATGATCCATTCGGCGGGGCACTGAGCTTTGGGAGAAGAGCTCGACTTCCAAGTCAAATCCACCCCCACCCGCGGCTTCACGCCTGTTTTTGCTACTTTACTAGCTGTGTGGCCTCAGGCAAGTTCCTTCACCTCTCTGTGCCTGTTTCTGCATTAATTCAGAGAGAATTATTACACTTGTCTCCATTATGATAAAGAAATGACACCGTACAGGTAAGGTGCTTATGTAAAGGCCTGGCATGCATCAAGTATTTAATTAGTAGCAACAGAAGTAAGGTTATATTGGCTAGTGTACCCTAACACCCTGGAATATCACAGGACTTTCGGCAACAATTCGATTGAGCTAGGCCTTATAACCTGGCAAGATCTCCAGTCACATTCTTACATCAAAAAAAAAAAAAAAAAAAAAAAAAAAAAAAAAAAGAAAAAAAGAAAAGCAAGTGAGAGACCAGAATGTTTATCAGGATTGCATTTAGGGGTGAGGGAAATAAACTGATTCCCTTTCGCTTTTTTCTTTCTTTTTTTTTTTTAATGTTTTATTTATTTCTAGGAGAGAGAGAGAGAGACAGCACGAGTAGGGGAGGGTCAGAGAGAGAGGGAGTCACAGACTGAAACAGGCTCCAGGCTCTGAGCTGGCAGTCAGCACAGAGCCCGACGCGGGGCTCGAACCCACGAACCGCGAGATCATGACCTAAGCGAAAGTCGGACGCTTAACCGACTAAGCCACCCGGGCGCCCCCCCCCTTTTGCTTTTTTTCTAATCCAATTGTTATATGAATATTTAAAAGTCTGCGAGGCTACCTTCCGATTGTAAAGGCTGGATCTGCCTGGAGAGGTTTGCGAAGGAGGGGCTGGAGGGAGGTGGGCTTTTTAANCCCCTGCCCGCCGCCCTGCCCGGCCCGACCGCCGCTTTGGGATGGCGTGCCAGGCAAGAAGAGGCTGGAAGCGCCCGGGACGGGGGCAGGGCCGGGCCTCGCCCCACCGCCGGCCTTGAGCGGGGTCTTCTCCCAGGACAGAAGGGGTCTTCTCCGGGCCGGGCACACAGGCTCCGGAGCCAGACTGGCGCGGGCTTGAGTGGGATGATACGGGGCCCTGGTCTACAACCTCGTAGACCTATGTGTGCCTCAGTTTCCCCACCTTTGTAGATGAAGCTGGGTACCTATCTCACAGGAGTCAATGCTTGTAAAAGCACTTATCTTAGTGCCTGACACATTATCTAATTTATTCTTCAACAATCCTGAGAGGTGGGTATTAATACTGTCACGGTAAGTGGGGCTCGGAGGGGTGAAGTGGCAGAGGTCTTGACAGCTAGTAAGCTAGCGCACTGCCGGGGGAAGCAGCCAGGAGCGGCAGTCTTTGTCTCGAAGGTAGGCTGAGGCGTGCGGTGAGGCTGACTAAAGTTTTCTGGCTCAGGAAGGCTCTCAGGAATGAGTGAATTCAAAAGAGGAGGCTGGAGAAGGAGCCTGTGCTCGGGGTGGTACCTTCTAAGAAGCAGCTAAGGAGCCCTGAGGTTTAGGTGTGTGTGAGCACGCACCTGGGGTCCCAGCATCAAAGGGGAGTGGCTGCCTCTTTCAGCCATCCTGGGGCCTAGTGTGTGCTGAGCACTGAATTGCCTGGGGGGTGGCGGGAGAGGGGAGGAGGAAAACCGTACTACAAATCACATCAGTGTGACCCTGGTGTAAGGATAGACATCTAGATCAATGGATTGAATCAAAGTCCAGACACTGATGGCCCGTTGATGTTTGACAAAGGTGTCAAGATATTTCAGTGGGGAAAGACTCGTTGTTTGAACAAATGGTACTGGTACTACTGGGTAGCCACACCATCGTGTACCAAAGTTAACTGAAAAAGGACCGTAGGCCTAAATGTAAGAGCCAAAACTGTAGAACTCAGAAGAAAACATAGGAGTAAATCGTTGTGGCCTTGGGTTAGGCAGTGGTTTCTTAGATATGACACCAAAAGCTCACAAGCACAAAAAAGATAAGTTGAATTGCACCAAAATTAAAAGCCTCCATGCTGCAAGAAGGAAGGAAGGAAGGAAGGAAGGAAGGAAGGAAGGAAGGAAGGAAGGAAGGAAAAGAGAGAGACAGAAAGGAAGGAAGAAAGAAAGAGAGGAAGGAGGGAAAGATAAAGGGAGAAACGGAGGAAAGAGGGAGGGATGGGAAAAGAAAGAGAAGAAAGAAAAAGCAAGGAAGGAAAGAGGGAGAAAGGGAGGAAAGAAGGAAAGAGATGGAGAAAGAAAAAGAGAGAAAGAGGAGGGAAGGAGGAAGGAAGGAAGGACAGGCAATCACCACAAATAGGGGAAATACTTGCAAATCATAGATCTAGTATGGAACTTGTATCTAAAATATATAAAGGACTCTTACAGCTCAATAATAAAAAGACAAATAACTCAACTTTTTAAATGGGGAAGGAATATAAACAGACATTTCACCAAAAGAGATATACAGATGACTAATAAGCACATGACAAGAAGCTCAACATTATCAGTCATTAGGGAAATGCAAATCAAAACCACAAGGAGACACCACTTGACACCCACTAGGGTGACCATAATAACCAAGCAGACCCATGGGCACAGACAGAAATTAGAGTCCTCAACACTGCCTGGAGGAACACAAAATGGTGCAGCCATTGGAAACCATCAGAGTTGCCATCAACGCAGCATCTCTACTCCTAGGTATCTATCTATACCAAGAAATTGAAGACATAGGTCCACACAAAAACTTGTATATTAATGCTCACAGCAGCATTATTCAAAATAGCCAAAATTCGGGGCGCCTGGGTAGCTCAGTCGGTTAAACGTCTGACTTCGGCTCAGGTCATGATCTCACAGTTTGTGGGTTCCAGCCCCGCTTCAGGCTCTGTGCTGACAGCCATCTCAGAGCCTGGTGCCTGTTTTGGATTCTGTATCTCCCTCTCTCTGTATCTCCCTCTCTCTCTGACCCTCCCCTGCTCACGCTGTCTCTCGCTCTCTCAGAAATAAAAAACAAACAAACAAAAAAACATTTAAAAAAGTTATAGAAAAAAGCCAAAATAGCCAAAATTCATCAACTGATGAATGGATAAATAAAATATGGATATCTGTACCATGGAATATTGTTCTGCCACAGTAAGGAATGAAGTACCGATTCCTACTGCAACACGGAAGAATTTTGAAAACATGACGCTAAGTGGAAGAAGCCAGTCAGAAAAGACCACGTATTGTATGATTCCATTTATATGAAATGTTCAGAATAGACAGACCCGTAAAGACAGAACGAGTAGTGGTTTCCAGGAGTTGGGGCGGGGGGCTGTGTTCAGATTGGGGACAAGAACAGATAACAGGAAGTGACTGGTAATAGGTACAAAGTTTCTTTTGGGGAGTTGGGGGTGGCGGTGGTGAAACTGTTCTGGAATTATACAGTGGTGACCATTCCACAACTCTGTAAATATATAAAAACTACTAAATTGCACGCTTTAAAAGAGTGAGTTTTATGGTATGTGAATTGTATCTAAATAAAACTATTTTTGAAAAGAGAAAGGGTTTCAGCATTACTTGTGCAAGTACAAATCCTTTTCAAAACTAGGCGGGTTGGGGGACAAGGAGGAAGTGAGTTCCAGGCACAGGGAACAGCATGTGTGAGAATAAGATCTGACAGCACGAGAAGAGCCACGCAGGGGGACGTGGAGGAAGTCAGAAGGGCTGGGGAGTAGCGTGTGAGGGGGACAGAGGCACGCACTTGCACAGACCCGGACCCACGCTCCCCCATGCCTTTCTCCCATCCGTAGCTGCCCGTAACCTGGTCTCTCTCAGATCCCTCAACACACTACCCTCCCTGCCTCCTACCTACACGTGCTTTTCCTTCTGCCACGACCTCCCATCATCCTTTCATCCACCTGGCTAATACCTTCCCGTGCTGTCACAGCCTCTGGAAACCAGCCCTGGGGGGTCTCAGGCTGGACTGTGAACTACCCCGCCCCGGGCAGCACCGTCATGTTCAGTGCTGAGAACCCAGCACGTTCTGTAGGAAGTGCTCTGGATCTGTGTTGGGCAACGGACTGAGGGAGAAGCAGAGGAATGATTGCGGCTGAAAGCCGGCTCCTCGAGGCGCCGTATCCTCATCTGTCAGCCCTTCCCGGCTGTCCATCCACAGGTGCCTGGGTCCCCAGAATACATCTCTGGGCGCAGCAAGTCCCCACGCTGGAACGTCAGGGTCGCTGCAGAAAGAAGCCTGGCTCCTCGGCCTCCTGGCTGTGTGAGCTGGCACAGTGCTCTCTGAGCATGCTTGATCACCTGTCAAGGGGCCATCGATGCCTGCCTGGCTTCCCTCCGGGGGCCGAGTGGCTAAGATGGAGTGTGCCAGATATTCAGTGCAATCTTCAGACTCGAGTATCCAAGGAATATTTTTCTTTAAATAAGTTTAAGCCCAGCTATGAAGACCCAGCCCTCTAAACCATGGGCAATGTTATCACTCACTTTTGGGGTTCTTCCTCGCCCCAAGGTTGCTCCAAGATCTTGGAGTCTTGGGCAGCACCAAGCCTCAGAGAGGCCCCCTGGTCACCAGCAGTCGCCTGCCCTACTTGTTCCCAAGGACATGCCCTAGGAGCCCAACCTCACAGCCCCACCGGCCAGGCAGCTCTGCTGTCTCCAGGCTACACAGCCAGCCTTCTGAGGTCATGTTCTCTCTCTTGGAAATGGGTCCCTGTGATTCCCTTGGAAGGACCCACTGCTCTCTCCCTTTCCAGCTCCATTGGAGTCTGTCTTCTCTTGATGATTTCCAAGGCACTCTCCACTCTCTGAGATACCATTTATTCAAAGAGCCTTGGCTTTTATTCTTGCTTTGCCCTGTGCAAGAATCCGTGAGACAGAGGCATTCGAAGGGCCAGGCTATTCGCTTGGAGCACAAGAATTGGGAAATAGAAAAAATAAGCAAAATGCACTCATATGTCAAAAATAGATTCTGCCACAAGCATGCATGAAAAAGTTTTAATAGATTGTGAAGGGCCATGCCTTGGGTAGAAGTTACACAATGCCAAGGCCAGCCTGGGCAGGGCTTCACCTATCTCCACGTGCAGATATCATGTGGGGAATACCTGCGAAAGCGGGCCATTAACCAATCATAACTTGTGGAATAGATGAGCAAACAGAAAGGTCTGGCTTCTGTCCCAAACAGCCAGCTTTCCCTACAGGCTGGTAAGTGAGGCCGACAAAATCCAAAGTTAGATGCTTCACACCTGACATTGGCCTCTGGCCTTCTCCGGTTTCTCTGTTGTTCTAGATCAAGGGCAGGATCTGCAGCCTGGATGCCAGTGCTGACCGGCGCATTGGGGCTGGTACCGAAAAGATCTCTGGTTGAACCATCTTGGGAGCCCCCATGGTAGTCCTCGCATTGAACCAGTGCTTCCTAATGCCAGGAACTCCTCCTTGCGTCCATATGGTATCGGATTCAATCTGCACCTGAGTCCTGCTTACATTCTTCCTTTTACACTGAGACAGCTATAGCACGGAGGGGTCCAGCCTACACGTGTCTGACTCCAGGGCCTGTGTTCCTAACCACCCTTCCACCAACTGCCTCCAGTTGTTTAAAAAAAAAAAGAAAAAGTGTCTGGAAATTTACCCATGATAGAAAGAGCACACTCAGTAGCTTTGCAGGGAGACAATCACTGGCTCCCAGCAGTCTGGGGGAAGGGGCTGCCCCATCCACCCAGCACAGGCCCACAGGCCCCAGCAGGGCCCTTGGGTATGTTTCACTGCGCCTGACACCACCCTCATGTCTAAGACTGTGCTGTGGTTCTGGGGCTCGGGATACAAGGTCAAAATGCCCAAGACAGTGCCAACCACGTCATCCTCAGTGCTCTCCCATCACCTCTGTAACAAGAACCCCCACCTTTCCCAACTACTGTGGAATGAGCACCAGCCTGGAGTCTGGAGACCTGGCTTTGTTTCTTTCCCTCCTGGGCCCTCGGCTTCCCCATCTGTGAAAGAAGAGTCACATCCCTCAGCCCTTGTCGCTCAGACGGCCTGACTCCGCAGGCATCTCTGCAGCCCCATGTCCCAGCAAGTGCTTTCATACTCCGCCCAGACTGCTTGCCTTGCCCCAGATCCCTCCTGCCCTCTCTCAGACCCTGTGTCTCCTGTTGTCCCTTCCCATACACCCCCTTCCCTCCTGTCTCTGCCCACCCGCATCCTCCTCCCCCTCCCGGCTCTAGCCCAAACATCACTTCCCCCAAGAAGCCTGCCCTGATCCCAAGAGGAGCCATCTCATCCCATCTGAGCCCCCCAGCCCAATGTCCACCACCGTCCCAAGGGACACAGCTCCCCCACCTTCTTTTTATGGGGTTTTATGCCCATAAGAGGTATGATATTGTTTGGGTTAAGGGCAAGGTTTTGAGTCAAACAAGCCTAGGTTGAAATCCTAGTTTCCTCGACTGTGATGATCTTGGGCAAGTGACTTAATGGTCCTGAACTTCATTTTCCTCCTGTGTAAAGTAGGAATAACCTTTCCTCAGAGGGTTGTAGAGAAGATTAAATAAAATGATGAGTGTAAGAACTCGGGAAATAGTGGGTATTACTATCATCTGGTCTTCATCTGCAAGCTTCTTGAGGGCAGACATACCGTCTTTCTCATCTCCTTACAGAAACCGAGCACAGGGGCTTCCTGAACATGGTTAAACATTTTTAGAATAAATGAAATGATCAGAAGTGGTTTCAGGCTGTACACCTATGTTCATAGCAGCATTATTCACAACAGCCCAAAGTTGGGAGCCACCCAAGTGTCTATCAGTGGATGAGTAGATAACTTTTTTTTTTTAATGTTTTTTTAATTTATTTCTAGGAGAGAGAGAGAGAGAGAGCGCGTGAGCTGGGGAGGGTCAGAGAGAGAGGGAGTCACAGACTGAAACAGGCTCCAGGCTCTGAACTGGCAGTCAGCACAGAGCCCGATGCGGGGCTCGAACCCACGAACCGCGAGATCATGACCTAAGCGAAAGTCGGACGCTTAACCGACTAAGCCACCCAGGCGCCCCAGTGGATGAGTAGATAAACAAAATGTGGTATTGTTATAAAATAGGATACTAGTCAGCCTTAAAAAGGAAGGAAATTCTGGCAGATGGATGAACCCTGAGGACATTATGCTAAGTGAAATAGGCAAGTCACCTAAAAAAAAGAAAACTATGATTCCACTTATGTAAGGTATCTAGAGTGGCCAAATTCATAGACACAGGAAGTGGAATGGTGGTTTCCAGGGACTGGGAGAGGGAGGTATGGGGAGTTGTTTAATGAGTACGGAGTTTCAGTTTTGCAAGATGAAAAGCATTCTGGCAATTGGTGGTACATTGTGAATGTACTCACTACTGACCTGTATGCTTACAAGTGAGTAAGGTGGGGGCGCCTGGGTGGCTCAGTCAGTTAAGCATCCGACTTCAGTTCAGGCCGTGATCTCACGGCTCGTGAGTTCAAGCCCTGCACTGGGCTCTGTGCTGACAGCTCAGAGCCTGGAGCCTGCTTCAGATTCTGTCTCCCTCTCTCTCTGTCTCTACCCCGCTCCTGCTCTGTCTCTCTCTCTCAAAAATAAACATAAGAAAATTTGTAAATAAGAAAGGTGGTACATTTTATGCTATCTATATTTTACCACAATTAAAACTAAACAAAAATAAAATAAAATAAAATCCATAATTTGTTCAGACCTTTAAAAGAAAAAGTAGATTTAGGCTGAATCCCTGAAAGGTCTCAGTAGGAACAGAGCAGCTGAAAAGATGCGCTTGAAGTTTAAAATGTTCGAGTACACATTTTTTTTTTTAATGTCCGTGAGCCACCCATATATAAATACGCTCAAAACGAGCTAATTTTTCTTCTCCTTTCTGCTCCGAAGGGTGACATAGAGATCACCAGCACAAGAGGGACCTGAGCGACCTGCTGATTACGGGATAATATTCATACAATGAGGTTAAAAGCACTGGCTGAAAAGTTCTTTCATAAAACCTGCTACATGAGAAGAGAAAATAATTTATGAGAACATGAACAATTAGCACTTGGTAAAAAAGAAATAATGCACTTAACTTGATCCCTATATTTAACACCAATTAAAGATTATCCTCATGAATGAAACTCGACCTGGAAATTAACAAGGGATTTAAATTGCATTATGCAAGCGACAGAGAGAAGCGGGTGCGCCAGCTCAGGGCTTCCGATATTCGGCTAAAATGGTATCCACACAGTGCGGCCCAGCCACTTCTGCCAGCTGAAAGATATTGTTGCAACACACAGGAACATTTGTTTCGGCTCCCAAATCCCGTGATAAAAATCCCTAGGTAGCTGCAAGCAAAAGGTTGGCATCCTTCATTTTTAAAAATAACTTCTGGGTCATTTTTTTTTTTTAACCGATAAAACTAACCAAGAGATTCCCTTAAAAAAGCATGTCTGCACTGCTCCTAGATTTGAATCTGGATCATTTCCATAGAGCTATCTAAGTGAGTCTAAAGGGTAAGGCTAGATCAGAAATTATATTCTGGGTCACCTGGTTCCTATGACAGAGCATTTTATTCTCTAAAATGAGCAGCTCAAAGCATGTGAAATAAATGGGTCTTAGAAACAAGTGTGGACTATATTTACGTGTGGGTTGTTGTTTTTTTCATAGTTACCATGTATTGAGCCAGACTCCATGCTAAACAACCCAAAACCCATGGGGCCAGTACTATTATCTCCATTTTACCATGAGAAGAACTGGGAGACTCAGAGAGTTCACACGGGCAGATATGGAACTGAGACCCAGGCAGGCACCTCTGTTTCCAGACCCCACTGGTAGTCACAACCCTTTATGGTAGAGGGCAGATAGGGTGACAGAAGCACAGAAACCCTCAGAGGACAAGCACAAGACCCCCTCCTCGGATGCTCCAGAGGCTGTATCTAGAACCAGAGACTGACTGAGCGCTCTTAGTCACAAAGCATCCTGCTGCTTCCCAGGGGACATGTCAGGACCACAGCTCTGATGCTGATTGCTAAGAATTGCCCCGCTGGGACAAAGCAGAGAGCTTCTTGCCATCTTCCAGACGCCCTGGAAGAATGGGTCTTGATCACAGCCCAGAAAGCGTCCCCCTGAGAGATTTGGCTTTGGTTCCGTTTTGGGGTCTCGTTTGTTTGTTTTTTCCTATCACTGTCACTCTTGCCACATCCAAGTTTTCCGGTTATTGTTCCCAGTGTTGGATCTGGGGAAAATTTGCCTCTTTGCTGAGAGAGGAGAGAGAGAAACTCAGCTCTCACAATCCTGGCTTGGTGTGCGTGTGTGCAGAGCACAGGTTTTCCCCATTGTTATCCTGGGAAGAGAAAGCAGATGTTAACCACGACCCCTTGAGAATTCACCTTGCTATGCTGTAAAATTCTGTATTATTAACATTCCAAAATCCTTCCACTCTTGCACGCATCTTAGATGGGAGTGAATTTTTGAGAATTCAAAAATGTGGAGAGGATGGAGGTGGCAGAAGTTTATTAAATTGGCTCAGGGCAGTTTTGAAATTTGAAAGTTTCTCACTCTCCATGGCTCTGGGCCAACTCTGCTGAGCAGTCCGTGCAGAGCTTTCTCATGGGGCAGCCTTCTGGGTCCTCACAGAAGGGGAAAGCAGGTACAATGTCGTACCAAGGGAGGAGAGATTTGTCCGGCTCCAGCTGGACCCTGGGGCACACCAGGAGGAGGCGACGGTGGCCGAAGGAAGACACTCCAGAACTTCACAGTACGTGCACTAAATATTAGTTGCATGAATGGATCATTTTTAGGACAAATACTTCTAAGGCAACTTCTCTTTTATGTAAGCCAGCAGCGAAACGCAGCAGTTTCTTTTTTCTCTAACCTGACTGACCCACTGGAGAGTGACAGAGCATTTTTTGGTTTGGTTTATGCCATTGGTTTTGAAAAAAGAGAGAGAGAAGCAGCAGAGCCAAACAGCCGCTCATGGCAAAGCTGTAAAATAGTTTTAAAGGGTATTTCCCAGCATACAAATGTGCTTTGCAGCAAGAGGACTCCAAGTGTCTGTACTAATAGAGAGTAATTAAGTCCAAGGCTTTGAAATCAGAACCTAGGCAGAGTTCTGCCTCTGTCCCTTTCCAGCTGTGTCACTGGAAGCAAGTTATTTAACCTCTCTGAGCCTCAGGTTCCTCCTCCGCCAAGTGGGAAGAATAATAGCATCCACGTTAAAGGGTCAGCTCTGGAGATTAAGTAAGATAATGGAGATTAAATGCACAGTACCTGACGCATACTAGGTGCCTGAGAAAGGTCAGCTGCCCTGCATTATTATCTGCATCATCCTTACTGCTGATGAGTTTTTTAAAGCACTTTTTGGCCCCCAGCTGCAGTAGCATCCACCCATCCTGCCCTGAAGCCCCAGGTGGGGTTTGGTTTTGCATCATGAACTGGACCCAAGGATCCCCTGAATGAAGCAAACTGCAAAATAAAGGCCCCTTCCAATAGGAGAGGCTTCTCCCCAATCTACCCTTAACCCCAGTTTACCGAAACCCCCCAGGTTTTGATTTCAGAAGCCCCAGCTACAGAAGATATACAAAGAACATCTGGAGGGAGGGAAAGAAGACAGACAAAATCGAATCTAAGTCCTGTAATTAACTGATGAACTATAGCCTTCAATTCATGGACTTTTTCGTGTACTCGCTTTTAAAGAAGAGGCGGACAAAGAGCCAGCCTCTGTGATCTGTCTCGCGGGGGGTAAGTTGTTCCCTAACCCAGGCACAAAACGCCACCCGGAGAAAACTCGGGTGAGTCCCGAGTCAGAGACGTGAGGAAGGAAGACCCGCTGTGGGTCTGTTGTAAAAGGTTAGGCCAGAAGGCCCGGAGCCCAGAGGACGGGATGGACGTGTGTGCAAGATCGCCACCGATCCGGATGAAGCCAAAGACGACGGGTCTCATTAACGCACAACCACCGACTGGGGTAAGGGACCCGGAGCCCGTGCTCCGCGAGCGTTTGGGGCCGGGAGCCTGCGGCAGCCGCAGCGCCGGGGGTGGGAGGCTGAGCGCGGCTCCCTGCAGAGGGAGCTGTGCAGGCGCTCCCCCGCCTGAGTAGACAGCCATCCATCACTCCAAGAGAGGCAGCGGTGGGGACGTGAACTCGGTCACCTCCTCCCCCTCCCCCTCCCCTGCAGGCGCGGAGCAGCGGAGGCGGTGGCGCCAGCGCGAGCCTCGGAACGCTCTGCAAACCGCTTGGCTGCCCCTTTGCAAGACTGACGCAGCCGCCGACGCAAGTTTTCCCGTTTCCCCCAACAGCCTCTCCCGCCGCCAGTAAGGACGGCCGCTCTAGGTGCTTGCGCGCGGTCCAAGGGGGCCCTGCCCAGCGGGTCCGGAGGGGCCCCTCTCCGCCCGAGCGCGCCCCGGGGCCTCGGGGACACTCACCTTCCCCCTCGGTGGCTGGCGGGCTCGCCGCGACCCGGCCGATTGCCCGGCTGTGCGGAATAATCACCGAGTAATTTGACGGCGGGCCTGACAGGTGCCAGATCCGAGCACCCTTCGAAATCGAAATTGGCCGCCTTCTGCGTCCTTGGCGCGCGAGGCACGGTGAACGCCCGGGATCCCACAGTCGCGGGGCTCTCGGCGGCGGGAGTGCTCTGAGCCACCGCGGCCTGAGCCGACTCGACAGGCTCCGTTAGAGAGCGTCTCTTCCCCGGAAATTGTAATCTTGAGGGGCAAGCGGTGGATACTCGGCACCTCCCCCCACCGCCAGGCAGGCCGCCTTCCCCGATGGCAGGATCCGGGGACGCTCGCACCGGCGTTCCCCAACTCCGCGGCCGCCCTCCCTCATCAGACCCGAGCTGTAGGGCGCCGACCCCGCGCGGCGCGGCCTACAGACCCGCGGGAGCGAGCACAGCGCCCGTCCAACGCCCGACCCACGCCTGGGCCCGAGTGGTCCAGGCGCTCTGGGACAAAGCCCCGGATGCGTCTCAAAATCAGTGCAAACCGCAGAACCTGGCAAGGGCTAAACAGAAACCTCTTCCCCCTCTGAGCCTCAGTGTCCCCATGTCCGAGTCCCAAGGCAAGGCCCAGCTTCTCAGAGCCGGAAGCAGCTCAGGTCTGTCACCGACCGATGCATAAGAACAGCCACTAGGCCAACACAAACTCGGGAGGAGCCCCCTCCCTTCCTAGAAAGCACAGAAGCCGCCTCCAGAGAAGGAAGTGTCCTGGCGAATTTGGGAGGTGAAAGGTGTCTGCAGGCCTTGCCGGCCCAGGAGGCAGCTCCCGGCAGAGTAATGCAGGACCCTCGAAGGCAGAGACCCTAAGAATTGGAGCCTAAAAGAAAAGGGGCAATAAAATCAATCCACACTTCATATCATACTCTCTAGGGACAACAGGACTGCCTGCCCCCAGCCCCCTGGGTCCCACCTCCTCTCTACTCTGGGAAAGGCAGTGTTTGCTCCGCCATCACCATCACCACCACCAAGGCCGCCGCCTCTGCACAAACGGCCGCCTCTCCCCAGTGGCTGGACCGTGGGGAGCGGCAGGCCTGACGCCACCGGCCATGGCGGCTCTTGGGGGCGAGGACCGTCGCGGTGGCTAACCCCAGGTCGCTAGTGCGCGGCTCCTCACCGCCAAGTCTGGGGGGAGGGCAAGAGCCAGGCTTAACCCTAGGCCGCGTCTAAAGGGCCCGATCGGGTTAGCCAGGTGGCCTCCGCCCGCCTTTCACCCCGCTTGGCCTCGAGGGCCGGCCCAACCAGGTCCTGGACTCGCTCCCGGGTTGCCCGGGGGGTTGCCCCGGGGCTGGCAGCGCCCCCCACCCCGCGGCGCTCCCGGAGCCCGCGGACCCCGCGCCGGCCCAGGCAGGGGATCCTGGACTGCTTCCAGCAACTCTTTTCCTTTGGTCGCACGGACCCTGCACCCTCTGCCTTGG
>NW_027528276.1:3599522-3611299 GCF_008692635.1 Crocuta crocuta
CGGGCGCCGCGGGCAGGCGCCGCGGGGGGACTGGAGCCAGGCTGGGGCGGAGAGGGCTCCCGGCGTCTGCGGCAGCGAGGCCGGGCTTGGAGACCAAGGACCCGGGTGCAAATTCGGCACGAGCTGTGTGACCTTGGGCAAGTCTCCGGCCATCTAGGAATCAAACCTTCTTTCCCGGTGATAAGGGAGAGAATAGGGCTTCTCCGCTCAGGGTCGTCGGGAAACGCGAGACCCCCCCCCAAAGTGGAGCACCTCGAGGCCACCCCCTCGGTGCGTCGGCTCCACACCCCACTCTGGTCCAAAATGAGTCTTGAGCTAACCCCTTCCCCCAAAGACGAGAGAGAGGAAAGAGGCGCTGCGGGAAGGCAGCAAAGCAGGAATCCGCACTGAACAGCAGGATCCTTTTCTAGGAATTGTAAACCCAGAATTGTAAATAAAATGCTAATGATTTATTCGTGCTCAAACTCCGGGGGCTGCGTCGCAGCTTTTGAAGACAATTCCAAGCGAGGCTTTCCAGGAAGGCGGGCCTCCCGGCGGTGCCTTCCAGGCTCTCGGGGGCTCACGGGCGGTGGTTATCTGCAAGGGGCTCTGAACCTTCCTTCACTGAGGCCTGGACGGGGTCAGAGGAGGAGCGAGCCTTGTCCTTCAATCCGCAGCTGAGCCAGACTCCTCAACATTCACCCATCATTCATTCAACAAATATTCACCCATCACCAAGTACCTATTAAGCCCTTAGCTGAATACTGGTGATGGAAACGGACCAGAGATTCACATCTGGTGGGGAAGGTTGATTTGGTGAACAATCCCACAAATAAATACATGCAAGTCACAGTGAGTGCCTCAAAAAAAAAAAAAAAAAAGGTACAGATTCTTTTTTAACTTTCAGTATTGGATACCATGAAAGTTCTGAGAGCTTCCGTGGGCCCTAAGGATGGCAGAGACATGATCCTGCAATAAGCCTTTGGTGTCCTAAATATTTTACGACATTCATCTAAATAATGAACTTTAAAAAAAATAATTCAAGCAATATGCATATGTATCTGCAGCTGCTGATGTCTGACCTGGCTGGGTAAGGTAGGGTCACTGGGCACCAGCAGGTGGGGATGTAAAGAGAAGAGAACTCACTCTCCAGCCAGCCCAACCCACCCAAGCAGTAGAGACGACCCCACTTCCAGCTTCCTCTCCCGACTCAGCAGGAGGTGTGCAAGATCCTCCTAGATGCTCAGAGCCACCTAGAGAAGCTTTGCACTGGCCACAAATACTGCCCTTTAGAGGGGGGGGGACCCAGAGCACCCTCACCCAGCCCCCCAGCAGTAACCTGCAAATGCATATTGCATACTGGTTTTTCATGAGTGTCTCTTCCCACACTCTCTTTTACATGATTTCTTGAAAACTGGTGAGTCTCAGGTCAACGCTGACCTTTTTAAGGTCTTTTTGAATGTAAGACGCAAATGTACTAAGGATGGTCAGGATTCCTGCCTCCACCACTAAGCTGGCTTCTTGCGTTTGGGGAATCTCTGTAAGACCAACGAAGTAGCCCCTTGGTCACTAGTCAGCCAGGACCGTATTGTAGAGGGAATTTAGACGTCCTGCCGAGGGCCGTTCTGAATGACCTTCATTCTTTTGTTCCTTGGACAAATGTTTATTGAGCTGCTTAGGGACTGACTCTTTCCTGGGCTTTGGGCATATAAGATGGATCAACCGACTCCTGCCTCCAGGGGGCTCACAGTCTTTTGCAAAATGAGGAATTCTGGGGTTCCCTCCCTTGCCCAGCACTGGACCCCAGCACCATCCTGTGAGCCTTAGATTGGTGTATGCGTTGAGGGAATTTATAAAACAACTTCCTGAAGCTATAAAAAGAGATCGGTATTTGATCAGGGCAAACAGAACCAAAATATAAACAAACCTCCTTGGGACACCCTTGCCCCAAAACCCACCCCAAAGACTGAACTATATCAAAAATCAGGCTTTATTTCACAGGGCAGAGTTCCAGTGGTTTCCTTAAAATAATTTTTGTGCAAAAAAAATTACTAGTAATAAAAATGAATAAAGTTCAGTTATGGGCAACAACACGGGCAAACCTCATAATGCTAAATCAAAGAAACAAGACAAAAAGACTACACACATCAAGGGTGATTCCATTGATACAAAGTTTTAAACTTTGCTTTTAAAGCAGGCAGCAAGAAATTATTTGGGTTGAAAATTTATGAAGAAAAGCTAGTAAGTGGTCCTCACAGTAGTCAAGATAGGGATTACTTCTAGGAGAGAGGGACTTTGAGATAAGGTAGGGGCACACAGTGGGCTTCAGGGAAGAGGCGGCTGACAATATTTCTTGAACTGCATGGCGTTTGCAAAGGTATTTCCTTTATAAATAATTTGCTGGATCGTATCTGTGTCGTATAGACTTTTCTATGTCTGTGTGACATAGAAACTTAAAACTACATATTAGAAAACATATTCACAATTTAAAAAAAACATATTCAAGAAAAAGGAAGAAAAGGATTTCCCGGCCTATCTTTTAAATATATTATTTTTTCAAACTGAATTCTTCAGTTTGGGTGTCTATACCCTGCCTGAATTCTCTATAACCGCTTGTATCAACGCTTTGAGTCTTTCATGCGGCTGCACCAGATTCCTGACTCAGTCTTACAGACACAGGGAAGGCCAAGAGCTTGGCCCAGGAGACTTGAATTCTAGTTCCGCAGTGTTTTCCAAGTTGCTGTGCAACCTTGGGCAAGTCCCTTCCCTCCCTGGGTCTGTTTCTTCTACTGCACAGCGAAGGGGTTAGAGATGATTCCCCAGGCCTGTAATTATGCGAGAGGTGCCTAGTATGCTGGGTCAGGTTTTCTCTGTTCTAGAACCCTCTTCCCCTCTACTGCAGGACCCACCCCTGGAGCCCAGCAAATCCTGCAGGGAGATCACACTGCGGATCTAAAACTGCCTCGGGGCGCCTGGGTGGCTTAGTCGGTTAAGCGTCCGACTTTCGCTTAGGTCATGATCTCATGATCTCACGGTTCGTGGGTTCGAGCCCTGCGTCGGGCTCTGTGCTGACAGCCAGCTCAGAGCCTGGAGGCTGTTTCGGTCTGTGACTCCCTCTCTCTCTGACCCTCCCCTGCTCACTCTGTCTCTCTCTCTCTCTCTCTCTCTCTCCTAGAAATAAATAAAAATATTAAAAATAAAAATAAAACTGCCTCAAAGGCTGTTCCCGGGGGGGTGGGGGGTACACCCCACCTGTCACCACCTCCCAGAACCCGAACACAGAATCAGCTCCATCGGTTGATTCCTCCCCTCTGCAGAGCCAAGAGCTGTCTTTGGGTCTGATGTCCCTTGGGGACGTGAGCACCGCTAAAATCCCATTGATTAATCGGGTCCCACCCTCGGATCAATGGTTGGCATTAGGCGAGCTTAGCGCTGTTTTATTAGTCTGGCTGCCCTCTTGCAGCTGTTATAGATGAAGAAATAAAACGAGGAGGAGAGGGAAAAAGGACAAAATCATTAGTCTGAAAGGAGCAAAAGAGCATCTTCTCTGTTTTGTATTCAGATTCAGAGCTGCGCTGGGAGCACACACAACAATCCATTTTTATGCTGTTTCCAGAAGTTCAGCTCAGCCTCCCAATACCCCATTTTGCCAGATATCTAAGACCCCAGGAGCATTTGGTCCGAAGCGACTACCAGCCCGGCCTCTGAAGCCATTGTCCAGGACCCCGAAAACACCTGAGGTCCCACTCATTGATTCATCTGTTTCTCACAAGGGCAGGAGGCTTCTGCCTGATATAGGGCAACGGGCCAGACTATCCCCCAGATAATCCATCTCGCAAGTGTCGAATTTGCTCTAAGGGGACTAGCCCTTCACAGGCCCTGCACAGAATCCTGCCCCGCGGTCCCCACCTTGCCAAAGCTTTGGCTCCAACAGAGGAAACGCACGGCCTTTGCTCACTGAGGCTCTCCAGAGAGGCGCTTTGAATTAAGACCAGAAATGCTTTTAAAAGACTTGGGTCCCTGGCCTTCTAATGATGACCTCTTCCTTAATTTTGTGATGGCTTCATCTGCCTCCTTCGATCATCTAGGTAGCTATAAAAAGCTAAACACCTCCTACTAACCCCATTAGGATGAAAGCGGAGGATTTTATTATTCATTTTTAATAGGAAGAAACTCAAACTCCCCCAGGAAGTGTAAAAGGTAGGGTTTTGATGTATCTGGAATGGAGAGGTTGCAACAAAGCAGACCCCCAGAGAAAGGGAAAGCCTCGACGGAGGACAAATGGGAAAGACTAGGGTGACTGGTCTCTGCAGAAAGGAAATGATCTCAGGCAGCCCCGACCTGCTCCTCCAAGGTGCCTGAGCTCTACGCGGCCACCGATTTCAGACCCTGGCTGGGAATCCAGGAATAACCCAAATCCCCTAGAACACAGTCTCCTGACAATTGTCTGTTAAACATTTGCAACTTGCACACAAAGGTAACTAAACGGAATGGTTCCCTCCAGGACCACACTGTTCATAACAGTAATAAAGCCCCTGCCACAGACAGCGTCATTATCCAAACGCCATTAACATCAATATTCGTATCAAATGCCATCTGGCAAAAGAGCTTTTGCAGACCTAAGCTCCTCCTACTCTGGGACCTCGCAGCCTGGTGGGGAGAGCAGAGCCGGGGGCCCATTCAGCGGTGCCCAGGGTGTGCGGGGCCTGGCCTGCCTGGGAGTGCGGGGCCCGGCCCGCAGGCAGGTCCCCGGAGGAAAGGAGGACAAGGAGGGCGACAAACCTCCAAGTCTAATTTATTCACTGTCATTGACTTTTCTTCAAGTCTTAATTATGAAGACGCAACCAACCGCTCCTTCACATTGTCCTAATAGGAAACTGACTGAGTATTTATATAAAACCTCGGAGAGATCATTGTTTTGAAGAGAAATGGAAGGAANGGTCCTCAGAGCTGCCTTGCAGACAGCATCACATACAGAACCCTATACTTAAGTTGAAAGAGATTTCTGCGGGGAGTAATTGCCTGACCCCCCCAAACACTGGTTCTCCCTGGAGAGAGAGGCTGGGGATGGGGGGAGCCGCAGCTGAGCTCCTCCTCTGGGCCAGATCTTGCTGCCCCAGCCACTACATCCATGCCTCCCAGGCAGCCTCCTGAGAACCAGAGGCCACCCAGCCATATAGCCCTGAGCCTGAATGTGCACAAGGAAGAGAGAAGACAGGAGCCTTCTAGGGTTGGGGTTTGACAAAGGGTACTAGACACAGGCAGAAAGAAATAGAGAAGCAGGCTCCAAGGAGATCCTAACAAACCACGAGAGCCTCATGTTGCCCTCTGTCAGTTTCAGCTGTTATGTTCATGAATGTCTATAAATAAACACCTGCTGCCTGGGGTTACCGTGAGACTCAAATGAAGTAATAGTAACGATCGTAACAATAATAACAATAGCTATCTATTTATTGGGTTCAGTGGGTGCCAGGTATGAGCCTGAGGGCTTTGTGTTGTATCTTGTGGAATCTTCACTACGACCATGTGAAGTTAAAAAGTACTTATCCCCATTTCGTACAAGATGAAACAGAGGTTCAGAGAAGTCAGGTCATCTACCTGAGCCAAGTAAGCTAGTAAATGGGAGCTGGAGTTTGAGCCCAAATCTACCCAACCCTGGAGCCCAAGCTCTTGACCGCCATCCTTACCACTACCAAAAGCATTTTGTAAGTCCTGATCAGCTGAGCATAGGATCAGGAGATAGAAGGCCAGGGCTCTAGTCTGGCTCCACTGCTGCCTAGCTGTGTGATCCTGGGTTAGTCACTTTGCTTCTCTGGGTCTCCATTTATCTTTGGCTGCCTCTCAGAGAGGCAGGGATGCTCTTATGAGATGAGGGCTGAGCCTGACTGCTCTTCCAAATGGGTAGAGCCCTGCTCTGATGAAATGAGCTTCCCTATCAGGAGCAGCGTGGATCAGCCACAAACAGCAGGGAAGTAGCAGTGGCAGAGGGGAGTGGCCTTAGATAAACACCAGGGAAGAGCTCTGTGCGAGCCCAGGGTCTGGGACAGCCAAAGAGCAGAGTGACCATTTCCAGGCACTGGGGCTCTTTAAAGGGTAACCAAGGGCCAGAGAGATGCTGCTTGGGCCACAGGCTAAGGAGAGGCCTCTGGCCCCACACAAGCCCACTTGGGGACAACCACACCCTCAGAACCAGGGACCAGGGCAGTGGTAACAGGATCATAATTACCCTTCCCAGCAGCTGCAGCATCTTGCATCCTGAGAAGTGACGGGCCGCCAACAGCACTTAGCTACTCTGATTTGCACCATCTCAGTGAACGTGAGGATGTTAGGAGGCAGGAAGCTCTCTGTATCCCGACTTTAAATCCTGCCAGAGAAGACACAGGACTCAATAAATTAAAAAAAAAATTTTTTAAGTGAGTTTCCCGGGGCACCTGGGTGGCTCAGTCGGTTGAGCATCCAACTTCAGCTCAGGTCATGATCTCGCAGTTCATGAGTTCGAGCCCCGCATCAGGCTCTGTGCTGACACCTAGCTCAGAGCCTGGAGCCTGTTTCCGATTCTGTCTCTCTCTGCCTCTGCCCCTCCCCCACTCATGCTTTGTCTCTCTGTCTCTCTGACTTTCTCTGTCTCTTTCTCTCTCTAAGACAAATAAACATTAAAAAAAAACACACACACACACATTTTAAGTGAGCTTCCCAACACTGGATGCATCCACACACAGCTGGCCAGGGATGTCCCAGGAGGAATCCCAAAATTGAGAGGGAGGCCTTTGGTCCTAGAACTGTGGTCCTATAGCAGCTCTTTATAGTCACTCAGCACAAAGCCTCCTTACAGGAGATGAGGGCGTGCCTGGAGAGGGGACAATGCTTTTCTCAGGGAAAACGTAAGACGCAGATGCAGTACTGTTCCCACTCTGTCCCCTGTGATAAATTCAAACAGCCCCCCGCCTCCTGCAGGCCCCCTGGGGCTAATATGGTGGATGGACCCTTGCCAAGGAGCTAGAGCAGGGCAGATTCAGAGGCCAGGACAGAGCTGGGGTTTCCTGGTGTGGGAATCAGAAAGGGGGCAGAATCAGAACATAGCTCAAAGAGTCCAGAGCAAGGAGACGAGTCCAGCCAGGCAGGCCAGGATCTAATGGGAAGTCTGCAGGCTTGCAATCAAATGACAGCCAGCATTCAGAGGTCGCCGCAATGGCTACTGAGGACGTGACTCGGGGCTTGGTCTGCCTTGTTCAAAACAGCCTGGGGAGGGTGGGTGCTTGGAGTGACTAACAGCTGCTCCGGCCACCAGGTACCCCAGACTGCCCGCAGAACCCTTTGCAAACCTGGGGCACAACTTCCCTGACTCCGGTCTACTAATATCACAACCTCGGCACAGGGAACTTTTTCCTTTTCTGCTTTTCCCTAATGCATTCAGGCAGAAGAGCCATTAATACTTAACAAAGACGGAAAAATCAAAGGAGGGAGACAATTTTTTACTGTATTTTTTAAACATTTGGGTAAGAAAAGTCAGATGTCAAAAAAAAATCCCCATTTACATCTTTTAAAATGTGAGCAATTAATATTTTCCACGGAGGTTCACGCTCCCTCTCTTCATTCTGTTTGCAGGGTATTGTTAAGCCATGCTTTGTAATTTGTTGCATGTTTAAATATTCAGTCTGTATTTCATTTGGGCTCCACGTTTAATTCAGCCAACATGTTCATTTTAAGATCAATACTGTCATAACTATGTTGAAAAATTAAATTATTGTAACTTTATTTACATTTCTTAAAAGTACTGTGAAAATTATTCTTAACCAGGACCTAATCAATGTTAGAGTCTAAAAATATGCCACTCTGCATGAAGCTATAAAAAGATTAATGTACATTTTTTTACAAGAAATTAGTAGCTTAATGAAGTGGATAAAAACGCTGTCACAATTTTTATTGGATCTAAATTGCATAGTAGTGGAGGTACAGTAAGTGCCTTCCACATAATGACATAATGAGTCATGACTGGTGCTAGAAGGCTAATTTGCCCTTAACTGACACAAAACCAGGGAATTAACATCCCAGTCGCTCTACGCCAATAGCAGATGCATTATTTCATTGCACAGCAGGGTTTTTAACTAAACTCTTAACTGTAGAAATATTGATCTATTCTTCTGTGAAATGATGAAATTGAAATTTTTTAAAAGGACGTCTTAAATTATGGCTGCGGCAGTGACATTTGCTTTCACAGTACCATGCCTGTAGACAGAGCAGATGCAACAAGAGAAACTTGGTGGGGCTCATACCTGTGCTTTAGAGTCTTTGATCAGAGCAGAGAGGAAGGGGGAATTTTGTATGAGAGCAAATGCTGGCATTTGAGAGACTGACAGATCGTCGTCTAGGTGCCCAAGTTCTGGAGTGAATGCTCTTGCACATTGTCCGGGCCCCTAAATTGGTTTGCTTGGAAGACGATTTAGTGCTCGCAAGTTGTTTTGAGTAACATACTCACCAGAGCGGTGATGTTCAACTCAAGTTCCAAGTAAAAATTTCGTGGTGAAGAATAGAATAGGAAATAGTTGGTGGAGCTAGAAACCCTTCTAAGAGACCATGAAGTTAAAGACACTGCACTGCCCTGGTTTCAATTTTGTTATTCACCCATTCATTCATCCATTCACTCATTCATCTTGTATTTATTGGGCACCTACCAAGTGCCAGAGATGGATAAATAGAGTAACCACCCTTTGGTGGCTGTTGCCACTGTCAAATAGTGCAATGCAACTTCTTTGTTTCACCAAATGAATCAAAATTCATCTTGCTTTGAAATTTTCACAATAAGCCTGGTACGAACTGCAGGTGCTTTGAGCTATTACCACCTGGGAATTTAGACTTAAAAAGAATGGTGTACTGACTAACAGATAGACATCATACGACTCTTGTGTGTCTCTGTTTGACACCTTGGATTAGCATCAAAAAAAAGGGAGGGGGAGAGGGCGCCTGGGGGGGCTCAGTCAGATGAGTGTTTGACTCTTGGTTTCTGCTCAGGTCATGATCTCATGGTTCGTGAGTTCGAGCCCCACATCGGGCTCTGCATTTATGGTGTGGAGCCTGCCTGAGATTCTCTCTCTCCCTCTCTCTCTCTCCGTCCTCTCCACTGTCTCTCTTTCTCAAAATAAATCAATAAACATTGTTTAAAAGAGAGAGAGAAGCAACAAAATCAGAATTCTTCATGCTGGAGGACCAGGGGAACCAACCCTATTTAACTCAGTTCAACAAGCCCATATTATATCACCTGACCTAGGACCAGGGACACAAAATAACTAGATGTAGTCGGGTCCAGACTATAGGCCGGTGGTTGGATCCAGCCTGTAGGCGAGTGGTTCTCAACAACGCTAATTAACATTAAATCACAGACAGCCTTATTTAATTGGTTTAGGACGGCCCTGGAATCACTATTTCTCAAAATCATTCCAAGTGATTCTGGAGTGCAGTTGGGGTTGAGAACTACCTCTGTAAAGGTGCCCATCCTTAGAAACTGCACAGATCATGCTCAGGAAATTGGAGGATTTGGTGACGAGGCTCTGCCCAGGAGCTGAAAGGAAGAGAACTACAGGCAAGGCTAAGTAAGGATACATAAAAGAAGGGCAATTGGATACATTGGAAACTGCAGACGATAAATTTGTCCCCCTACTTCTGAGGCTAGGACCATGCTCTACTATGGGTAAGAAACCAATAAAATCTCCTCCTCATCTTCTCTTCAATATTTATAGAATTTTTTTAAATGCATATATGTATATTGTTAATTATAGAAAAGGATACATATTCATTGTAGAAAAAATTGGAAAACACTGTTAAAAAGGTAGGGGGGAAAGGCTTTTCAAATCCCTGTTCTTTTAAAGAGGTATAAAAATCAATCAGTTTGAAAACACCCTATCATTGATTGTTAAAGCAGGAATGAAAGAGCCTGTTCTTATACCCCCATCAACACTGAGTATCATCCCTTAAAGAAATGTCCATTTGATAAAGAGGGAGGGAAGCCCATTGCTATTTTAATTTGCATTTCTCGTTTCCTTGCGAGGGTTTATCGTTTTTCATATTTTTGGCTTCTTTGTACATACATGTCACACACTAATATCTTTCCCTTACTTTCTTTTGGAACGTGTTTCTTACTAACTTGTAAAACTGTATTAAAAACGTTAACTTTGAGGTGCCTGGGAGGCTCAGTTGGTTAAGCCTCCAACTTCGACTTGGAGTTGGTGAGTTCAAGCCCCAAGTCTGGCTCCTTGCTGACTGTGTGGAGGCTGCTTGGGGTTCTCTCTCGCCCTCTCTCTCTGCTCCTTCCCCACACACATGCGCATGCACTCTCGCGCTCTCTCTCATAAAATAAATCAACTTAAAAAATTAAAAAAGTGGGCGCCTGGGTGGCCCAGTCAGTTGAGTGTCAGACTTTGGCTCAGGTCATGATCTCACGGTTCGTGGGTTCGAGCCCTGCATCAAGCTCTGTGCTGACAGCTAGCTCAGAGCCTGGAGCCTGTCTTTAGATTCTGTATNGGTCGTGAGTTCGAGCCCCAGGTTGGGTGTAGAGATTACTTAAATAAATACATAAATAAACTTAAAAAAAATAATGCTGACTTTGTGTATTATACCTGAACAAACAGTTTTTCCTAGCTTCTCCTGTTTTGTTTATAGTAGTCTATTCTGACATGAAGAAGTTTTCATTCTTATTTTTTTAAATGAGCCAAAATCAAGAATTGGACACTTAACTGACTGAGCCACCCAGGCCCCCCAAGAAGTTTTTCATTCTTATATTAAAAAAAAAAAACAATTAACAGAACTCTTTATTAAATTGCCTCTAATGTCTTTCCTTTCTGTCTTCCCTACGCTCCTTATGTGCTGACGAGCCCTGGGTCTTGGAGTCAGAAGATCAACACTCACTCTCCAGCTATGTGATTTAGGGCATGTCCTTCCCTTCCCAGGGCCTCTCCTTTGCCCCATCTGCATCCTAACTTTTGTCAGGATGAAATTCAGTCACCACTCTAATGGCAAGAACTTTGCTATCTTATTCACCGATATATTCCCAGAACCTAGAACAGAGCCTTGCACCCATAGGCACTCAATAAATATTTGTTGAGTGATTGAATGAATAAATATCTAGCCCAGAGCAGGCAGGCAGTTGGTAGGTATGTCACCAACAGCAATCCCAGGTCTCTAAGGATCTGAGGTTGTATCTCCCAGTCCTGCTGCTCGCACTTCTCCTATTATGCCTCGTCGCAGGGAGGTATGGACTGAGGGTGTGGTGTAAGGCCCGGCCTCTTCGGAGCACCCCTGGTGGATACAAAAGAGGGCTAACGACAGACTCGGCTCTTCAGCCTGGTGATGGCCCTTGTGGGATTTCACTGTACTTGTAGAATAATTAAACAAGGAAAGGAGATGGGCCAGGAGATCAAGAAGGGAAAAGCAGGGGCACCTGGGAGGCTCAGTCGGTTAAGCATCCGACTCTTGATTTCAGCCCAGGTCATCATGATCTCATGGTTCCCGAGGTCAGCCTCCAAGCTGACAGTATGGAGCCTGCTTGGGATTCTCTTTCTCTCTCCCCCTCTCTCTCTGCACCTCCCCCATTCATGCGTGCACACACACTCTCTCTCTCAAAATAAACGAACAAACTTAAATAAATGAACTGGCTTAAAAATCAAAAAGAAGAAGGGACAAGCAAGATCAGGGAAGGCGTGTTAGAGAAGAAGGTGGCCACCAAGGGATCGGAAGGGTAAAGACACCTCTGACACACAGGGGTCCCCCCACCATCCACAGTTTCTCTTTCTGTGGCTCCAGTTACG
>NW_027528276.1:3611434-3660758 GCF_008692635.1 Crocuta crocuta
CAGAAGATCCCCCTTTCGGTGTATCCTCAGGTCAGCCTGCATCATTCACCTCTCTTCATCTCCTCACACAGGGATTTTATCATCTCACATCATCCCAAGAAGGGTGAGTATGGACAATAAGATCTTTTGAGATCTCTATACCACATTCGCATTACTTTTATTACATTATGTTTTTTTTTTCAAAATATTTTTATTTATTTCTAGGAGAGAGAGAGACAGCGTGAGCAGGGGAGGGTCAGAGAGAGAGGGAGTCACAGACTGAAACAGGCTCCAGGCTCCGAGCTGGCAAGTCAGCACAGAGCCCGACGCGGGGCTCGAACCCACGAACCGCGAGATCATGACCTAAGCGAAAGTTGGACGCTTAACCGACTAAGCCACCCAGGCGCCCCTATTACATTATGTTTTTATAGTTCTATTTTATCATTAGTGATTGTTAATCTCCTGCTATGCCTAATTTGTAAATTAAACTGTCTTATAAGTGTGTATGGATAGGAAAAAACATAGTATGTGTAGGGTTGGGTATTACCTACAGTTTCAGGCATCCCCTGGGAGTTTGGAGCAGCTCCCCTGTGGACAAGGAAAATTACTGGTGTAGGGAGAGGAAGCTGGTAGAACCATGACCAAATGGTGAACCATGGCCGAGGCTCACTTTTATTCCTAAGACTACTGGCCTTGCTACTTGACCAAGACAATTATGTTTCATAGTCATGATTTCCCTCACCCGGACTATTTCACTTGCTCATTGACACCTGTACCATATGCTAATGTGTTGGTTTTAAGAAAAGCTCTCCTTTATCGTTTTACATATACAATGGGGAGAAATGGAAATCCCAGGGAAAAATGTGAAATCCAGGACATTCAGCCAAGTCGGGATTTTTATTTCTGTTCTAAATAAGCCTCCTAAGTGGTTTGTGTTCAGCTTCACAACTGGTTCTTCAACCGGAGATGTGGGGAAAGGCCAGGCTCCCTTAGTCCAATTGGTACATGTGATTTGGCACACAAATTCAGGGCTCCCCAAACCCTTCCACTGACTCCTACGGTCATGCAATGAGCTTCTTGCATTAGAAGTTTGCCTTGGGGGCTCCTGGGTGCGTCAGTCACTTACACGTCCGATTTTGGCTCAGGTCATGATCTTCATGATCTTGCAGTTCGTGGGTTCAAGCCCAGCACCAGGCTCTGTGCTGACAGCTCACTGACAGCTCAGAGCTTGGAGCCTGCTTCCGTTCTGTGTCTCCCTCTCTCTCTGCCCCTCCCCCACTCATGCTCTGTCTCTCTGTCTCTCTCTCAAACATTAAAAAAAAATTTTTTTTAAGAACTTTGCCCTGAAGAATATCTAGCAAACCCCAGGCTTCAAATGCTGTAATCATTATAATCTCCTTGGTCTGAAAAACATTATTTATTTTGACATTTTGCAACTGGCTACGAAAACTGAATCTCTCTCTCTCTCTCTTTTTTTTTTTTTTTTTTTTTTTTTTTTGTGCATACTAAGCACAGTCCATCAGTGAATTAGCCTTCTTTTCCTGAACAAACAATCCATGTGCTTTCAAATTCTGAGCATTTGCCAGTGGCCCGTCCTCCTGGGATGATCCTCCAAACCGCTTGACCTCCCTCTCTTTCTTTTTNTGTTTGAGAAAACACAAGCTGGGGAGGGGCAGAGAGAGAGAAGAGAGAGGATCCCAAGCAGGATCTGCGCTGTCAGCACAGAGCCCTATGCGGGGCTTAAACTCACAAACCGTGAGATCATGACCTGAGCCAAAACCAAGAGTCAGATGCTTAACCAACCGAGCCAGCCAGGTACCCTGAAACTGGATCTTTCTAGTTCACGTTTTTCCAAAGATTATTTGCCTTCTCACTCACGACCTGAGTCCCTGGCCAAGAATCATGACCTACACAGTGTGTTAGTGAATACATTAAGACAATACCAGCTGCTATAACAAAGCTCATAATCCCAAGACTTTACACGAGAGACATTTATTCACTGCTTATGTAACAGCTCAATGAAAGTGCTTCTGGTCAGCAGATGACCCTTCCAAAAATGGTGATCCAGGAATCCAAGCTCCTCCCATGTCAAGGCTCTGCATTTGTGACAGTGTTGTGCTTATTGGCTGCAATCTGGCAGAAGGAGAAAGGATCATGCATGGAGGCTCATGGGTAACAAGATTTGGATGGGTGAGGCCTAGAAGTGGACGTCACTTCCACTCGCATTCTGTTAGCCAGAACTCAGCCATAGAACCATCCTTAATTGCAAGGGAGGCTGGAAATGTTTCCTGGGGCCCTAGAAGAAGAGACAGCCTGTTTGTTGAGCAGGTATCCTCCTCGGCCAAAAGAATGTCTACAGCTCCTCCCAAAGAGCTCTGGGGAAAGCTGTTGAGAGTCCTCATGTAGCCATTTTCCTTCCTCCTTTGGTAAACTTGGCTGCTAAGGCGCTCTGCTGCTACTAAGGCAGACCTTTGCTCTGATGTCAGACAGATGCATCTTCTACCCAAGTTCTGCCAGTAACTACCAATATGTCCCTGCAAGTTCCTTAGCCTCCCTGTGCTTCAGTTTTCTCATCTGTAAAATGCACAACAATAGCTCTAACTTTGTGACATTGGGTAGATTATGTGACAAGGCATAAGTAAAGCTCTCAGTACAACGGCCGGTGAGTTGTAAGCATTCAGATATTACAGTGCCAATGCTACTGCTGATAATTATAACAAAAATAGTACTATCATTCTTACAGGCTGGTGCAGACTTTGAAAATGAAGAAAAAAATCTGAGAGGCAAACACATATTCCTGTAAGAATTGAGATGAAATGTGGCAAGGATCTGGCCTGGGGTAAAATTAAAAAAAAAAAAAAAAAGAATACCAGTTTAATAAGCACTTTTATAACCATTCTCTTGGATTAGAAAGAAATCAAGAATAAATAATTTAAGGAGCCAGTAACAACTGGGAGGGAGGACCTATAGAAGCACAAATTGGTCCCAATCTCCAGGATGGAGGGTTTTCAAAGTCACCAAAACTCCAAGCAAAATTAAAGTCTTTATTGATTCTCATCCTAAGGTATCTGTGTTGCGTTTCACGTTTCACAGTCTACCTGGTTTTTTCTTGCCACAAGGATTTTTCTGATTTCTTTCCCAGACACCTTCCTCCTGCCGATTGACCATGGCTTTCCCCAGGTTGTGCCCCGCCCCCTCAGTATGCCCGCTCAATCTCCATTCGGCTCAGCCTTCTTCCCTCCATCCAGCTCCAGAGAACACTTGCCCTGAGATCCTGGGCCCCCTGACATCTAAATGAGTTCCTTTTTGCCAAATAGCTTGCCTTTCTCAATTATGCTATTTCCATCAACAGATGGCCACTGGGGTCACATAAGGAAACAGAGCCCAAAGAGCCTTCGGTCTTAGACATCTAACCAGAAGGAGCTACAGTGCAAAAAAGAAAAAAGAAAAAAGAAGTATCCTCCAAGCACGGAAATGGCAGACAGTTCCATGTCCAAAGTCAAGACAGGAGTTAGGGAAGTAGCCAGTGGGGCTGTAAGCTTACTTATCAGTTCATCTTCCAAAGCTGTAAAGCCAGTGCCTTTTCTGGGACAAAGCCCCAGAACAGAGAGTTTCAGCACTGCTTTTCAGAATAAGATAAGCCCAGTCCGCTCAAAAAAATGAACACTCCCTTCTCAGCTGACTCGTTACCCGGAACACAAAGCTCGCACGCTTATTTGAACAGAGAGAGGAGAGGGGACATGGAAAGAAAGGGAGGAGTATTACCAAAATGAATGTACCAGCACTTCTCTTTAAAAATAACAGAGAGCATTGTAGAAGATTAATATTCCATTTTTGTAGCCCAAGCTTTTTTGTTCTGCAGGTTGTTTTAAACCAAATTAACCGTCTGCCGCGTGCCTTCTGATGTTTGATCACTTTAGCTCAAAAGATGCTTTTCAAAGTGTAAGGGTCTCGGGGCGCCTGGGCGGCTCGGTCCTTTGAGGGTTCGCCTCTTGATTTTGGCTCAGGTCATGATCCCAGGGTCGCAGGATGAAGCCCTGAGTCAGGCTCCACAGTCAGCATGGGACTCTCTCTCTCTCTCTCCCTCTCTCTCTCTATTCCTCTCCCCCATTCTCTCTCTCTCTTTCATAAAAAACAAAAAATAAATAAAGTGTAAGGGTCTTAAAGTGGAAGTTATAACACTTTTATAACAACATATTGGGAGTAACAGGCACTTTGAAGGAGGGGATGGTTTCCTTCCACTAGTTTCCTTCAACTCAGTTCCTCATTATAATGGTCCTTTTGTAATTTTCACAATTATATTTTAAACAGTTCTGAAGACAAATTGATGTATGTAGTTATTTTTACATTAAAATCTGTATTTGCAGCAGCACCCAGGTGGGTGAGCATCCCACCTGGCCAATTAAGTCGGTTGAGCATCCGACTTCGGCTCAGATCATGATCTCACAGTTCGTGGGTTCGAGCCCCGCGTTGGGCTCTGTGCTGACAGCTCAGAGCCTGGAGCCTGCTTCAGATTCTGTGTCTCCCTCTCTCTCTGCCCCCAATCACACTTGTGCTCTATATCTCTTTCAAAAATAAATAAACATTTTAAAAAAAAGATTTAAAAAAAAATCTGTCTTTGCAGAACAGGGTCACAGCTGAGGATTGGGGAGAGATGGTACGGCCCCAAAAGAAAGAAGAATAAGTGCCCGTGGAAGGAAAATGTATTGCAGCCTTTTCCTTTGCAGTGTTTTGGCTCTCAGGGGTGAGATAATTACAACAGACCTCATTTGAGGAAAAGGAAACCGATGAGAGCAGGTAGTTTAACTCAAATGTGTGGCTTCTCCTTTCATGGGAGTCTCTAAGACCACACGCACCTACAACAGACGGCTCAGGAAGCACGTAGTCCTGTATGCTGTAGGAATGTGGAGAGAGCCACCCTCTTAAGGCCCCTTTATAACTCATAATCCATGAAGTGAATGATGTTATGACCTCCGACCTATCCCACCCCTTGTTAAAAAGCTGGTAGCAAATACAAAAAGCAAAAAAATCACAAACTGCTGCCCTTCCAAAATGTCCCAGATCATCCCTGAATATCATTTCAGGGAAAATAACTTCAGCAATTCTTTGGATCTCTAAGTTGGGTGTACACCTAGGTGATTCAGACAATTTAAACTTTCAGAGCAGAGCAAGTATATAGGGGCTGGAAAGCAAAACACTGTGTTTAAATAGTACAACACCGCCACCTAGAGGTCAAATACTTAGGAATTGGACACTACCGCCAAACCAAGGGAGAAGTTAGGTTGCTACCTGGACCAGAAAGGCATCCCCTCCTTCGCATCAAAGCTGCAATGAAAAACGAGGACAGGCTTTTCTCAACATATGAGATACTGAGGAAAGAGCTGTACGGTAGCAAAATATGCCCCCCCCATCACTACAGATAAGAACAGGTACTGAGCAAATCACCAAGAAAGGGGCAGAGAACAGACCCACCCATGTCAAGGTGCAGGGATAGGGGAGTAGATGAAGGAAAAGGGAGTGGTCACAGGGCTTTTTACGGAGGATCTGGACTTACAGGGAAAGGGAGACCAATTCCAGGTTGAAAGGACCCCAAGAGCTATGGCTCAATTGTGAAAATATACAGGCTTTACTCTCTTACACAACCAGGTCACCAAAGGTTGTATTAAGACACTTGGAAAATGAACTCCTACTTTCAATCCCACCGAAAACATTTCAGTAAAGTGTCGTTCAGTGTATCCATCATATACTGCTTGAGTAGGCATTCTTTTTTGTTTTCTTTGGGGTTGGGGGGAGAGAATGCGTGAGCAGAGGGGAGAGAGAGAGAGAGAGAGAGAGAGAGAATCTTAAGCAGGCCCCACACTCAGTGCAGAGCTGACACAGGGCTTGATCCCACAACCCTGAGATCATGAAATGAGCAGAAATCAAGAGTTGGACGTTCAACTGACTGACCCACCCAGGCACCCCGGGTAGGCATTTCTAAGAGGGTCACATAAACTGAAGAACATGGGGTATAAACCAAGGCTTCTCTATTGCGGTGTTCTCAGAACCTTTAATATTTGACTGAAAATAGTAAATCTCCAAAACGCTACAGAATGCTATTTCCAAAATGTGACTATAGGATTCTTTTTCCACAAAACATCCCGTGAGCAAACGTTCCCTCCCTACTTAGTAGGGAAGCAAGGTCAAACGTGGTTTAGAGACGCAAGTCCTAGAATCAAACTGCATGGCTTCCAATTCTTTTTTTTTTTTTTAATGTTTTATTTATTTCTAGGAGAGAGAGAGAGAGACAGCGTGAGCAGGGGAGGGTCAGAGAGAGAGGAAGTCACAGACTCTGAAATTGGCTCCAGGCTCTGAGCTGGCAGTCAGCACAGAGCCCGACACGGGGCCCGAACCCACGAACCGCGAGATCATGACCTAAGCGAAAGTCGGACGCTTAACCGACTAAGCCACCCAGGCGCCCCTCATGGCTTCCAATTCTCCAATTCTAACTCCACTGCCCACAATGAAGTCCCTCTATCCTTTTCCCCGATTCCTATATATAGTAATATAGTACCTACTTCACAAGGTATTGTGAAAGTTCTGTGAAGTGATACATATATACCCCTTAAAATAATTCCTAGGAGTTGCTACCCCTTCGGATCTCTCCTGGCTACTCTTCATGTCCACAGGCTCCCAGCTCTGTATGAGCTGTTCAGGGAAAATGCTATTAACAGAAATTCCAGCCAGGCCCAACTGCTGCCCGATTCCCTATAGAAACTTCTTTTGGGGATCTCTGGGGACCATTGGGGAGGGTTTTAAGTTACTTTACTAGCTTAGATGGAAAATAATGACATTCACTAATAACCTCTTTTGGATATAACTAGAAAGGCTTTCAGCATTTGCAAACCAGGACAAAGAGAACCTAACAATCCACAAATCACAGGCATTGCTCTCCCCAACTACAAAGCTTGTAATATATTAATTCTAGCTTTAAAATCGTGTGTTTCTCTGTGAATGCACAGAACTCAAAATGTAGAAGGTAAATTAACTGACAAATACCTTCAGCATTTATAATGGGACTTCAGTGTGTGTGTGTGTGTGTGTGTGTAAGAGACTGTGTAAGTGAATGGGAGAGGATACGGTATATGAAATGGCTAAAACACCTCACTTCAAGAGATTGGGAAGATTGTATGTGGCCATATGTTGCAGTTCTCCGTGAGGTAGCCTGGAACAGCTAAGCAGACAAAGCTTTCCTAACAGTTTCATAGAATTCTTCCATTTCCTTTAATCTCGAGTTGTCTCCCTCACTCACTGTCTCTATTTCACCATTTTTCAACTTTTCTCCTTAATTGCCCCTGGAATGTGTAACTTCCCACAGCTGCAGGGGGAAACGTTTCGTGGGCGCCTGTGTGCCACGGGGTACTCGTCCTGAGGTATTATCTCCACTTAGCCAATGGGAGCCTGAGGCTGGAGGCACTGGCAGGCAGCCCTGGGCCGCCACGTTGGAACGCAGGCCCCACCCTGCACTAACTACATCTAGGACTAGGTTGGCCAACCTTGCTTTGCCGGGACAGTGCCAGTTTACACCCGTCCATGGCATCCCTTCCACTCTCAACAGTATCCTGGTTTGGAGTTTAAATTTTTTTTTAAATGTTTATTTTTGAGAGAGAGAGACAGAGAGCAAGTGGTGTAGGGGCAGAGAGAGGGAGACACAGAATCTGAGGCAGGCTCCAGGCTCTGGGCTGTCAGCACAGAGCCCAACATGGAGCTCAAACCACTGAGCCAAATTGACATTAAAGTGTCAATAATGAGTATTCCAGGGGCACCTGGGTGGTGCAGTCAGTGAAGCATCTGACTCGATTTCTACTCAGGTCATCAGCTCACGGTTGTGAAATCGAGCCCTCCATCAGGCTCAGCATGGAATGTGGAGCCTACTTAAGACTCTCTCTCTTTCCTCCTCCTCCCTAACTCGTGCTTGCACTCTCAAAATAAACATTTAAAAAAAAAATTAAAATTAAAAAATGAGCATATGAAGGTGCCTGGGTAGCTCACTCGGTTGAGTTTCCAACTCATGGTTTCATGCAGGCCATGATCCCAGGATCGCAGGATCAAGCCCTGCCATCGGGCTCCACGCTGAGCGTGGAGCCTGCTTGGGATGCTCTCTACCCCCCACCCCTCTCTCTAAAATAAAAATAAAAAAATGAGTATCCCAGAAACTGGAAAAATTTAACAAACTGGGATTGGTACAAATTTTTTATGTGGTGGTGTACTTAATTCATCTCCCTACCCCTTCCTGGCTTGGCTAGAACCACATCAGTTATGCCAGCCCCGGGTACTCCCCACCACAAGAGAAAATTTGTTGGTATGAAACACAACCAAAAAACCATTTTCACCAAGGCCTAGATTTCCTACCCTAAGCAGACATGGGCCAGGAGAGATGTCCAGACACAGGTATGAAATTCCTGTATCAGGACAGAGCATGAGGTCCTAATACATATGGCATGTTAACCATACATGGCAGTGAAAGAAAGGGGCAAAATGAGTCAACCCGCTGCTGCATCACCCCGCCCCCCTCATAGCTGAGGCAAATAAAAAACAGATTCTGGAGTAAATACATTTATTGATACCCATTTTTATATAGTTCAGTGAAATAATCTATAAATATAAAAGCATTTTCTTTTGGATATCACCATGGTCCATGTAAATACTCAACAGTCAGAACCATCTGCAGGAAGCACTCCAAGTCACACGGTTAGGTTTACAGACCTGGGTGTACATATTTCATTAAACAGTGGCACTTACGTACTCAAGTGGTCCAGTGGCTTTGGAATACAGGACTACTGGGCATGTTGAGTAAAAATAATGTGTAACTTTCAATCAATGGACAGGGTATCAACCACCAACAAAAAGAAACGATTATGAATTAATATCCTAGGTGAAGAAAGTACCACAGTTGACACTTGGTGTCAGAATACTGGAGACAAAGGATGTTTAACGACACATGTTGTGGCGCCATGTGCTCTCTCCAACTCCCAGCGGACAGCCCATCAGTGCCTTTAGAGTCATTCGCAGTTGACAAAACAGCAATTCGTAAAGAACCTAAATAGCTTAGAATAAAAGGTAGGGAGCGGCTGGTACCAAGTTTAAAGAAAAGTGAGCTAAATATTTCAACAACATAATGAAATTTCTCCCCTGGGGGAGGGGATTGTGGGGAAAACAAATGTGTTAAATTCCCATCGTTACACGGATCATGATCACTTATCCAATGGAGGAGAAAGAACCCAGATAGCTGGTACCCAGAACACAGGGGCAAAATCTGTCTTCTGTATTAACGTTTCTTCGTCAACGCTTCCAAGAGAACTAACGCAGCAGCCACTGTTGAGCCTTGCTCTCGGCCCGATGCAGCATCAAACTTTCTCGTTTCTTCGGTAACAAATACAGGAATGTCCTTTGCTGCGCTCAGACCATGTGTCTTCCGAGTTAGCAAGCAGATGCATTTAAAAGGTCTTAGATGTGCAACGTCCAAACCTGAAGTCTGAGAGGCAGTGTGAGAACTGAAGCGAGGCAGGATTTTGAGAGACTACTCAAACGAAAAACCTAAGTGAAGCATATAAAAATGCAGTCCTTTCTGTTATTTCCAACTGGTAATTGACAGCAACATTCTCTGGTAAGGATGGGTAAGTGGTGTTATCTCCAGGTCCAAAATATCCCAACTACTTAAAATAGGACCCCAAAGACGAGAGAGAACACACTTGAGTTCTGTGGTCTTTAGAATTCTTTTTTCCCATTTAAAAAAAAAGAAAAAGAAAAAGAAATAGTAGCTTCAGTTGCACACCACTGGCTGAAGGGGTTTTCATCCAAATGAGAAACTCTACCCCTTGTCTCTAGAGGGACAGGCACCAGGACCCCACAGGCGGCAGCTCCCATGTCCTGCAGCACGTGGCATCTGACCCTGGAGTGAAGAGTAAGCTGGCACAGAGCCCCGACAGCTGGAATTCCGGCTAGATGGCATTTCGCGGCGTGCCATTGTGTGTCAACGCTTTCAGGCTTGGGGCACTGGTCTGGTGACCACAGCTCCTGTGAGAAGTCACACCCACCTCAAAAACCTCATGAATAGCTTTCCGGAAACAGTGGAAGTTGTAGTCTATTAAACCTGCGAGAGAGAAAAAGAAGATCAGGCCCTCTGAATGTCAGCTGTGAAATTATCTACTGGGAAATGTTTGGCAACAAGAGAAAATAACTGGTATGTATTTTAAAAACACAGGAATTTTATTTTCTGAGAATTTTGTGCCACGGCATATGCCCAAGCTGTTAACACTGGTTACCTCTGGGGCCTGGGAATGAAGCGGGTAAATAAATAGATAAAATAATTAGGAAGGTAAATGTGCTAAGAAAATTCACAATAAAAATCTAAAGTGAAAGTAAAATACTTCTCAAGCCTTTCAGGTGGCCGACGAAGGGCCGAAGGGAGCGGCGTGAAGCAGCAGTCAGCACACCGCTCAGGAGAGGCCTGGGGTCTGGGGGCACCAGAAGGGCCCGGCCCATCAGGCAGCCTCCGCCCGCTCCTCAGACAAGGCAGCTCCTTCCGCATGTGTCTCATGAACTGGCCGCCAAACAAGATTTTGGTTGAACGGTTCTATTCTGTGACAGAAATGGCTACCTGCCTGCCCCAAATCCCTTCTTCCTTAGTAAGAGAAACCCAGTTTTGGATGAGCACAATGGTGCTCAGCTAAAACATTACACTTCCCAGCCTTCCTTGTAGTTATGGAGGGCCACATGGCCAATTCTGGCCACTGATAAGCGGAGACATGTGGGACTTCTGTGAAATCCCCTTAAAAGGAAAAGGATGCATTCTTTCCCCAGCCCTGCTTCTCCTCATTGTGTGGACTACGGAGCTCCAGGAGCCATTCTGGACCATGAGGTGCCCTTGAGTTGAGAACGGAAGCCAGTGAGAAGAATGGCAGGTCAGAAGAAGCATCAAATGCCCTTGAGGACACTGGGATATACAGACAACCACACAAGAAACACATCAAAACATTATGGTGTCAGGAGCTCCTGGGCGGCTCAGTCAGTTGAGTGTCCAACTCTCGATTTCGTCTCAGGTCATGATCTCATGGTTTGTGGGTTTGAGCCCCGTATCCAACTGTGTGCTGACCGTGCAGAGCCTGCTTGGGGTTCCCTCTCTGCCTCTCTCTCAGTCCCTCCCCAACTCTCTCGCTCTCAAAATAAATTTATTTAAAACACACACACACTATGATGTCAAAATGACTATAAATGTCAAAGAAGTCTAAAAGACGGAAAGCCCAGTGCAGAGCAAAGGCAGCCAGTAAGCGCCTCAAGGATGAGGCAGAACTTCAGGGATACAGGCAAGATTTAATTAGGCAGGAAAGAGGAGCAATAGTACAAAAACAAAAATAAAAAAAACCCACCAAAACAGGAGGGAGCTGGCAATGAGGAGACAGCACAGGTGCAAGACAGGAAAGAAACTGGCATGACTGGGGACAGGGACAGAGAATGCTCCCTGGGAAGTAGGTAGAATCAAGTCAGAGAGACTTGAACACTAGCCAGAGACTTGGTGATATTATGAAACCACTGTTCATTTTTTTATGTCTATCAATGGTTGTGTCATGTTTTAAAAAAACACTATCTGGGTGCGCCTGGGTATGTCTCAGTCGGTTAAGCATCTGACTGGCTCAGGTCATGACCTCACGGCTTGTGACTTTGAGCCTCGTGTCAGGCTCTGTGCTAATAGCTCAGAGCCTGGAGCCTGCCTCGGATTCCGTGTCTCCCTTTCTCTCTGACCCTCCCCTGCTCATGCTCTGTCTCTCTCTGTCTCAAAAATAAACAAACATTAAAAAAATAATTTAAAAAGAACACTATCTCTCAGAGATACCTGCTGAAATCTGGATAGACAAAGTTATTTGATCAAGTCAGAGATCTGTTCCAAAATAACCCAGTAGGGAAAGAAGTACAGAAATGAACTAAGATTGGCTATAATGTTGATAATCATCCAATCTGGAAGATAAATAGAAAGGATTCATTATGTTATCTTCTGTATGTTTTTTGACAGTTTCCACAACAAAAGAGCAAGAAGTAATAATGAGTTAGCTGCTAGGATAAACAGAAAGCAAGACTGACCACAGGCCGGTGACTGTCGAAGCAGGAAGATGGGTACATGTGGACATACTCTGTGCTATTCTACTTCTGTATATATTTGAAAATCTCCATAAGCGGAAGCACCAAAAGTGGCTTTTTAAAATTTTTTTCAAAGTTTTATTTAAGTAAGCTCTACAGCCAATGGGAGTCTCAAACTCACGACCCCAAGACCAAGAGTCCCATGCTCTTCTGACTGAGCCAGCCAGGCGCCCCCCTTTTTCTTTTTTCAAGTTTGGCTGGGTTTTTTTGTTTGTTTTTTAACTTTTAAGATTAGAATGGAGAAAAATAACAAAATTCTAAGACGTACAAAAAGGTTTAAGGTATATGAACAGGTAAATTACCAAAGAAGAAACTTGAACTGGCAGAAAAGATGCTTGCTGTGAAGAAAATGTCTGCCCTAACTAGTGATTAAAGTAAAAATTAGAACCAAACGGGACCATTTCACACCTACCAGACTGACAGGCATTATCAGGGACATTAAGTGACCAGAACTCCCACACAGTACCACCAGGGGGGAGAACTGGTAAAGCCACTTCGGAAAGCAATGAGGAATAAGGTTGAAGATGTATGAATACATCTCTATAAATTCCACTACTAAACATACCCTAAGAGAAATTCTCCGCATGTGCAAAGGCAAACATGTTCATTTGCTGCAAAACTATATGTGATTTTAAAAACAATCTACATATCCATGGGGTGCCTGGGTGGCTCAGTCGGTTGAGCATCTGACTTCAGCTCAGGTCATGATCTCATGGTTCCTGGGTTCGAGCCCCACATCGGGCTCTATGCTGACAGCCAGCTCAGAGCCTAGAGCCTGGAGCCTGTTTCAGATTCTGTGCCTCCCTCTCTCTCTGACTCTCCCGTGCTCACGCTGTCTCTCTCAGAAATAAATAAAACATTATAAAAAATTTTAAAGAAATAAATAAAAATAAAATTAGTCTACATGTCCAGCAAAAAGAAAATAAATTGTGGTATATCGAATCCATATAGCATGGCGTGCAGAGACAATGAACGAATTAAACATACATGTTATCAAAACAAGTAAATCTCAAAACAGATCTTGAGTGAAGAGAAGAAGCAAGCTGCCAAAGACCATTTATATTTTTATATCATTTACACAAGGATACAGGATACAAAGCTCTATGTCGTTTAAGGAAGATACCAAGTATAAAAGANTCGACCCCCACATCGGGCTCTATGCTGACAGCCAGCTCAGAGCCTAGAGCCTGGAGCCTGTTCAGATTCTGTGCCTCCCTCTCTCTCTGACTCTCCCGTGCTCACGCTGTCTCTCTCAGAAATAAATAAAACATTATAAAAAATTTTAAAGAAATAAATAAAAATAAAATTAGTCTACATGTCCAGCAAAAAGAAAATAAATTGTGGTATATCGAATCCATATAGCATGGCGTGCAGAGACAATGAACGAATTAAACATACATGTTATCAAAACAAGTAAATCTCAAAACAGATCTTGAGTGAAGAGAAGAAGCAAGCTGCCAAAGACCATTTATATTTTTATATCATTTACACAAGGATACAGGATACAAAGCTCTATGTCGTTTAAGGAAGATACCAAGTATAAAAGAATAAAAATAAATCATACACAGGAAAACTGAAAACCACATTCAACAGTGTTTTAGTTCTGAAGCTCAAAGGTTAATGCAGATTTTTGTTTTATCCAAAAATTTTGTGTATCTGATATGGTTCGGTAACATTAGTGAAATGATATTCATTCATTCAATGTGAAACTACTATTAGAAACGCAGACGGAAGAGCAGGAACTTGCTGCAGGAACAAGAGAGTTCTCACAGATCCACGAGAACGTAATAAACACGATGAAAGTAATTTTCTGAAAGCTAGTCTGCCTCTGGAGTAAAAGACAACGCATACTCAAGCCCTCAAAACCCAGGCCAAGCACATAACCTCAAGCAGGACATTACTGCAGCACCATGGGCCTGGACTAGAGTCACTGACAGTGGGAATAGAAAAGAAACCCAAGAAACAAATAATAAGACTGGGTGAAAATTCAAGGTCAACAGTACAGGAAAAAGAATAGAAAAAAGAGGACACCGAATACCCTCTGTGAAGTGACGTGCAAGGGCCCCTTCAGCAATATGCCACCACAGTCACCTGACTGCAAGGTATCTGAGCCCGGACACCGGAAACCATCACACTGAGGAACAAAAGCAGGGTAGCCAAGAGAGTCATGACACAGAAGTGCAAATACTCACCAGTTCTGACACCAGGTACAAGGTAATAGTCAAATGAAATGAAAATATCTTACTAACATCTCCAAACATGGGACTGGACTATGGGCTCAAGTCAGAGCTAGAGATGTGAGTTTTCAATCAACTACAGAGACAAAACTAACGAAGCCGTGGCCTGGGTGAGCTGACCAGGAGAACAAGGAAGAAGCGAGCAGACAGACTCGGCTCTGAGGAGCGCTCAGACTGAGACAAACGGTCCGAAGGAGGAGGAGATGTGGTAAGAGAGACAAATACGTAAAATAACCTGGAAGGCTCAGCATTAGGGAAGCACAGAGAGAGCAGAACTTCCAGAAAGGAGGAATGGCAGGGCCATATGCTTCGGAAGGCTGAAGAGGCTACAGAGTGAGGAAAGGCCACTGCGTGTAGCAGGAAAGGAACCTGGGAACCTGCCAAAGAACCATCTCGGTACACAGAGTCGGGTGGAAGCCAAGCCACAGGCACTGAGACATGTGTTAAAAGGACCCCAAATAAGAAAGGCTGGAATTAAACACTTGACTTAACGTCAAAGATCAAAAGAAGGATAAAGTCTGGACTATATATGGAAAGGAAGGAACAAAAGTAGTTCGAGCTGATAATCCTCTTAACGCTGCAATGTTATCTTCTCTTACTTTCAAGAACCTAATAAATGATGACAAAGAACTTCACATAAAAACAGCCTTTTAAAATGCCATTACCTTTTCGTTCAAAACTTTCTTCCCTAAGAATGCAGACCAGTGCCAAAAATTTAGTCACTTCCTTTAAGTAAAGGACAGTTGTATTATTCAGCTTGATAATTGCCATAGATTCTTTGTCATAAGCACTTCCACTTCCATCTTCCTTTAACCTGTTTTAAAAGAAAGTATTCATTACACGTTTCCCAACTAGGTATTTTGTCACATTTAATTTGCACAATGACAAGTCTTTCCACCTAGTTTCTGGAGTGTCTTTTGAGAAAAATACTGGCTTAAACATACTGGAACAGAGGTTCTCATTTAAGAAACGTGGTTACCTGACTGGGATGCAGTATTCCACGTGGTCAACCTTCATCTGGTCTACCCAGCATACATGGAATTCAACAGGTTTCCAACCTTCCCTCGTAAAAAGGACCCAACCTAAGAGAGCTGCCATTTGGGGCGCCTGGGTGGCTCAGTCGGCTGAGCTTCCGACTCCAGCTCAGGTCATGATCTCACGGTCCATGGGTTTGAGCCCTGCATGGCACTCTGTGTCTCCATCTCTCTCTGGGCCCCCCACCTCCCCACTCACACTCTGTCTCTCTCAAAAATAAACATTTAGAAAAAATTTTAAAAAAGAGAGAAAGCTGCCATTAGTGAAAAAGGAGTAAGCATAAAAACTAAAATGAATACAGTCTGTCAAAGACACTGTGGAATCCTGATGCTTACAAAGTGAGCCTTCAGGGTCTGAAAGCTATTTTATTTTACTAGAATTGTCAGAATTATGTGTTTCTCCTTCAAAAGATGTAAATCAAGAGTCAAATAAGAAGCAAATATAATAAAGCACAAAGTGCATGCATGGATTGTGTGAAGAATGACAGTGGAGAGATTTTCTGTTTTATAATGTGCCTTATAATGTATTTTACAATGTACTTTATACTGAAAAAAGAACTTTGCAACTGAATTTGATTTTTAAACTATTAAAAAAAAAGGGGTTATGAAATTTTGATTTCTTTTACAGAAAAAGCAAATGTTCTATTCATCCATTTTCAAAATTAAGAATGGGAACATGAAACTTTACCGAATAATAAACAGACAAAAATCATGTTTTTATTATGGGAAAAATTAGAACAGAGGAGAGCCTGTAAGCACAACAGTGAAAAACAGAAACAAAAGACAGGGACAGACAGGGAAAGAACAGGTAAGAGAAATGCATTCTCCTCCTCAGAGGCAGCTGGAGAAAGACGCCAACAAATTGGGCTGAGAGACCAAGGTGAAGGGCAGGGACAGAGAGATGAACGAAGAGTTCAGACCAGGTGGAGAGAGGAACAGATAAAGGACACAGGTACCAGAAAGCAAAGGTAATGTCAGAGCATCAGAAAGTGCCTGGAGAGTGCTGATGTTAATACATGAGGGGAATCAGGGCTATTATAAACAACAGAGGTTGTTGGCTTTTGAAATATCAGTAATTCTCCAAAGTTTTCACTCATCCTCTGAACTATTCTATAAAATCATACACTTGTGCTTACATTTCTAAAGCTTGTATGGAGTTTGAGGAATTTACATAAAGAAAGAGTTTACATTTTAGACATTTATTTTGAAAACTTAGATGTATGAGTCAAAATTTTCTATGGGCAAGTCCTCTGACATCCAAAATTCTGACTTCCTTGTTCTATGAAAGATTAAGGATCCCTCATTCCCACAAAGCCTGAAGTTAAATTAGGAACCAGGACTTCCTCTGTTATTCAAAACATTTTAAATAACTCAATCTACTTTTTTGATCTAGCTAAATCCCTAAGGGAGAAGACACAGTGCAAGCCTCCTAAATAATGGCAGGAGAAACTTTACGTGACAATGAAGTCTGGCACTAGCCACTTTTTCAACCGCTTTTATCCATCCTCTCTGAAGGAGTAAGACCTAACAGTCCATCTACAGACACATCATGTTCCAAGTTGAAGAACTATGGTCAGAACAATTCCACTCTACACAGGACCTGCTAGAGGCCTCAGAAATTAATCCCTCTGAGAAACTGAATTGGTAGTTTTCCATCTGCTCTGAGATCTTGCCAAAATGTGTATATTAAAACTTACCCATATATACAAGACACATCAATTACAACATCAATCATGTCACAGCAAAGTTCGTAAGATTGCATATCCACAGGTGAACTGTCTGTTGCAATGTAGATTTTGCTGACGACATCGAAGAGGAAAGCTTTTTCAATACCTGAATTCTTGGAGAAACAAAATTAGGGAAGTGTCAGTTTTAAGAATCAAAATTTGTAATTTACCTCATATCCTGAATGACTAACACACAAGGACATTTTTTAAATGTACCAAAAAAGCAAATGATACTTGGTTTAGAGACATTTCTGTTCTCCAAGGAATAAAAGTGGAATTATTTTACTAATCTGATCGCACCAAATATGTTTCTTCTTACTTAAATGGATCATTTGCTAAGATACCACCAAAGAATAAAAATTAACAACAGCAACAACAAAAAACCCTCCGAAAATCAAGCCATCCTACATTTTCATTAATCCTTTCTTGTTGCAATAATCAATCTCTGATCTGAATGACCTCACTACCAGGAAGGCTTTCTGTGGTAATTAGCAAAACATAAAAGAATTAATTTTATGTCAACATCTAGCATAACCCCAACCCCAAAAGAACTGAGGATGACTACATGCAGAGTCCTTCAAAGTCATGTCTGGAAAACATAAAAGTTGAAGGTTAAATTAACTGAAAGAACATCCTCTTTTTTTTAGCTGAATCCTCAAAATAAGGTGAAATGTGACACTAAAGTACGGTTAGCAAGGAAAAGATCAATTTTTCAACATGACCTCCAATAAAGCAGACATTAGACTCAAATTCCCAAAACCCAGGCTTTTCCAGTTACTACTCTTCGTTCAGGAAACAGATATTATGAATTTTTTTTATCATGAAGATTTTTATTAAGAAAGCATGAGGAAATTTCTCATTATTACATTTTAAGACCAAAAGGGTGAGCACTAAAGAGCTCAGAAAATAACTCCGGCCATTTTTTTATGAATGTTCTTATGATTTACTTTACATGTTAAGTGTGTCATTAGTCTTTCAGCCTGACTCAGACTAATCCAAGTCAGTTTTGGGAGACTTGGATAACAGAGATAAATTCAAGAAAATGCAATCAGAGACGACAGTAAATTAGCTCACTTACTGATATAAAGATATTTAATAGGTTTTCCAAAGTCGGCAGCTGTGGGATGAGTTTCTGCACCACCTTACTAAAGGCTTCAAATATTGAATGGTCATAGATACTAGTCAAATAAAAGCTGAAAAACACAACATAGTTTGATTACTTAAAAAAATAAAGTGACAGTTATCACAAAATATAAATTTTTAAGTTTCTTATCATTTCATTTCAGGAAGTTCAGACAAAGCCTTTTTATCTTGCCCGTAATCCCCACAGTTCAAGGACACAAACGAAGCCTCCCCACCTAGCTTGTAACCATCCACCTCATTATTGCATTTACACAGAGGGCAATTCCCTAGTACCCAGCAAAGCATTTCCAGATGCAGAAATCTGAATATTCACCTAATTCTGTGCAACCTGGTCCAAAAAACTTGGATTTCTTAAGCCAAAAAACTGACAAAGACCAAGATAAAAACCAAAAGACTATGGAGAAGGATGACATTTATTAAATAAGAATGTAATTCAGGCTCTACTAAAGTGTCATCTTCTCAGAAAGCTCCTCCCTGGCCCCCCTACCTAAAATAGCACCCCTTTCACCTAATTCATTTTTCTTCATAGCACTGATAAGCACCTAAAGTTACACTATACATTTGTAAGTGCTTTTGAGCTGTCTCATTCACCAGAATGTAAGCCCCATGAGGACAGAGACTTTGACAGTCCTGCTCACAGCTACAACCCCAATGCCCTCAACAGTGCTCATAAATATCTGTTCAGTAAACAAATGAACACAATTGATGCTCAGTAAATAATATATTTGGAAAGATAGGAGCTAGGGCCCTCCTGAGAACGGGACAGGAATCTAGTAGCCTAAAAGGACATACAGTGGAAACATAACATCTACAGATTTAACAAAACACAATTGAGAAAGACACACCTTTAACCTTTCAAACAAAACAGACAATTTTACCTCCTTTTTAGGTCAGGGATACTTTCCATTACACAGTTGTTTTACTTATTTATTTACAAGCATATATTACAAAGTTAGAAACACAGATCTGTGAATATCACACTTTACAGGCAATTTAAAAATACTCTCGAGGGGCACCTGGGTGGCTCAGTCGGTTGGGTGTCCGACTTCGGCTCAGGTCATAATCTCACAATTCATGGGTTTGATCCCCACGTTGGGCTCTGTGCTAACAGCTAGCTTAGGGCCTGGAGCCTGTTTCAGATTCTGTAGCTCCCTTCTTTCTGACCCTCCCCTGCTCATGCTGTCTCTCTCTCTCTCTCAGAAATAAATAAAAACGTTAACAAATTTTTTTAAATAAATAAAAATAAAAATACTCTCAAGAAGCTGTCCTAGGACCCTAAACCTGACGCAAGATGGGGCTCGACTTTACATGTTAGAGCAATGAACAAGAGAGACCAATGTGAGAAGGTCCTGCCCAGTCTGTGACGCCTGGAGGTAGAGGGTGACAGGAGAGCCTACAACACAGGCAGGTAGTGAGGTGAGTTTCCGGTAACCGGAAATCGAAGGAAGCCTAATCCACAGGTGTGCTAGTGATTGACAAAAGCTAGATGTAAAATTCTAGAGAGGTTAACATAGGCCTAAGATCCTATAAGGAACTAGACAGAGGGATGGCATGTACCACTGGGGTGGGCTGCCCCAGAAAGGGACACAGAAGTGGTATAAAGACGAGGAGAATTCCCATGGGCACTAAGGGAACACAGGACAATCATGGCCTAAAATCCATTGTTGATAGTAGATTCCCAACAAGATGGAGGAATTTCACAGGGAGGAACTTTCACTTTCCCTTACAAATATTGCTGAATTTTGTTTTAAAAGTGAATTACCTATAAATATTTTAAAATTTTAATCCGGGCAAACTATAGATCAATGAGACTTTTTCTACATGACTTCCTAGAAAAATAACATAAAGACCCTGGAGTCTGAGACCCTAAGGAATATTAGGGGTAGGAACGGGGGTTGGCTTGAGCCTATAAGGAAGTCACTGTAACAGACCAGGGATAAGGAAATAGCTACACGTGTGTCTCTCCGCTGCTTCCCCTTTAAGCTATCTATATCATCAAGAGAATTTTCTTGGGTACTTTTTATTACTCATATCTACCTATACCACCAAGAAAAATACAACATATAGATAATATTCCTCACATGCTTTCAGAATACAAGCACATAAACCATCAATCCTATCTAGTAGGTATTTTTTTCAGTAATAATTTTTAATAATATTTAATTATGAATCAGTTCTTGAAACCTAACAGGAGCCCAGAACAAATTTATAGAATAAACTCACCTAACCCAAACTTTAGAGATTCATATAAGCATAAACTGTTTTTAAAAATATACACAAGATACAGCAGAGTCCAGATTTGAAACTGTATCCTCTTTAAAGGCCCTTCCTACTGAAAAAAATAAAGTGAAAACTCAAGCTACAGAGATCTACAACAAATGTGACAGAGAGTCCTTGAATAAAGGCAAAAAGAAAAAAAAAAAAAGATGAAACAAAGAGAGGGAAGTCCCAAAGCAGATTTATGCCACGAAGAAACAGGCTGATTCCAGTCTCTTGAGATGAATTTCTAAAAGCACCAACGAAAACACTTTATAGGACTTCAATCTCCAAGAAAATGCAGAGAACTGGGAAAGGAACTTCTCAAGAACATCCAGGCTCCCAAAACTGAATTCCACAAAGAAGAGATCAAGAACATTACAGATTTGGAAAGGGTTTACCAGTAACAGAAAGCTATGTGTTTGTAATGACAGAGATGGGAATACATTTACACATTCTTCAGGGCTCTCATATCAAACACACACGTTGTTACCTAAGGTGGAGTTTTTCTAGCCCAGCATCTGCAAGGTCATCATTGGCCCTTTGATGAATGTCCCTCTGTGTTTCTATTTTGTGATCATCAGACAGACCATCAACTTTGTGAATAAAAACCTCAAAATTCATGTCTGGGTTAACTTTGTAGGCTTTAGAAACAGTAATGTGAAGTCTTGTTAAAGCCTCCATGTAGTCATCCTGTAAGTCAGAACAAAATATTTTTTAAAAAGAAATCTTGTAAAAGTCAGTAACGAGTTAAGAAAGCCTCAAACCACCTCTTACCCCAACCACAGAAAATATATTACCCTAATTATTCACAAATACTCAAAACATTCAAATACACGAACTTAAACTAAGTCTTTAATCTCTCCAGAAAAAAAATTCAATTACCAAGTTAAAGCTTGTAATTTTTAATATCGATAATATAAGGAAATGGCCATTTCTTCCCAACAGAATTTTTCCAAAGTAATCCCAGCTCTGCCATTCATTAGATGTGTGACTGCGAGCAGGTTGCTTAAACCTGTGATCTGAGTTTACTTCTTCACAAAACTGGCGTTACCGTACCTACCTCACAGTATCGTGAAGAATAAATTAAATCGGATCATGTGTGTGAAAGCATATCCATTACAGAGCCTGTCACTCAGGAAGCATTCCTGACTGATGTTTACACTTATAAAAACTAAGCTTCTTATGGACAGGGACATGTCCCATTCTCCTCAGTGCCTTTCACATGTGAGGCCCTCAATAAACGCTTGCTGAGCTAAACTCAGTTTGGACAGCTAAGGAAACCAGTCACTTTAACATTCACTTGGTTCTCCTCTTCCAACTTATATTACGGGCACCGAGGAGATTTTTCCAGTGAGTGACATCCCCATCATAAGTTAATAAAGTACAGCGATATCCACTGTTAACAAATAAAAGTGGAAACCTGCTCAATAACTGGAACTCAAAGATAATAAATAAGCTACTATCTCCTAATCATCTATTCTGTACTCTCACAAGGCATGCCTGCTCCCAACACACTTCTGCAGCTGCAACTCTCCTACTGGAAGGAGTTCTCCCGGCAAAGAAACACGCTGCAAGCACATGATAAAGAAGATAAACAGCTTTCCTTTGTTTTTACATCTTTTGACACCAGAAGAAAAGAGGCAAACATCATTATTCCTAACTACCTGTGCATCAATGACATATATCAAAGCTCCAGTTCCCCTGAAGATCATCTCGTAGTCAAAAGTTGGGTCAAAAAAGTCCATTTGCCCAGGAAAATCCCAGATCTGGAAATTCACAAAGGAGCTATTGGAAATGTCATCTTTATAGATCTTGTTGGTACTTTCCAAAAAGAGGGTCTCGTTGGGGGACATTTTGTGAAACACCACCTGTTAAAAGAAAGAAGATAATCTTATAACTATTCAGCTTTGTATTTCACGTTCAAAATTCCACCCTGAATTAACATTTAAAGAATTTGATCCTATAGCAAAAATGTTTAAAGAGATAAAAAGTGAATGGTGTATCCCTCAGTACTCACTATTCTTTTATTTCTGAGAGACGAGAAGACATCAAATTAATTCCCATCAGGCCTATTTTTAGCAGAAAGCTAAACTTTTCTGCTATTTTCTCTGCACCATATTTAATCCTAGTAGGAACAATGTCTCTTGTGTTAATTTTGTTTTCTGTTAAACTGTATTAATTCTGCCAAAATCTGCTTTAAGATTACAAAAACAAACAGCTAAAGTAGAATAACTTTTGTTTATTGAAAACTTCCTGGGATGCCTATATCAGGCTTTGAGAAATCATTAGAAATGTAACTGACTAGACTCTGCCTTCACGGAGTTTACAGTCTTGCAGAGGCTGTAAAACAGCTAGGAATTATACCAAGTAGAAACTGATTNGAAGTGACAGGGAAAAACAGCTCCCATGAAAAAAGAAGTGGTAATGGTAATTATTAAGAATCAGGATAATCCCAATCCATACAATGCTAACATAAAGCTAATTTATCTCTATTACTTTCTAGAAGAGGAAAATGGGTAGTTACTCCCAAGGTCTGGTCAATGAGTAACAACTGAGAAGAATTAAATGCAGTTTGCTAAATCCCCACCGTAAATGTACTCAAATTTTGCTACAATAAGTGAGAAGGCAAATACAACCCAGCAATCCAGTAAATTCGGAAGTAAACACAGTACTTGCAGAAGAAGGCTACTTTTTAAAACCATGATGTTTACAAAATATCACAGATTTACTGTGGACAGACCTTTGCAACAGAGTGGAAAGGGCAAAAAACGAGAGATCTGGCGTTTTAATATCAGCTCACTTGTAGGTGAGGGGGATGGCTAATGGAGGCGGCCAACCTTGCCTCAATTTCCCCCTTACTAAGAAGGATCTAACCCTCCATTTGTTCCCGGCAGACCCGAAGCGAAAGCAATTGTCCTGATCTAGGTCTGCAAATACTCTCGATTCTCAGAAGATTTTTGTATCGACACGCATAGGGGAGGACTATCACCAGTAATGACACTCGCCTGGCCACAAGTATTAAAACTGGGGGAGTAACAGCCCCCGATCCCCAGTAATGTTAAACTCTCCTTCGCAGCAGTAACAAGAGCAAGCATTAAAATGGCCAGTGACTTAGTCACAGCTCTTCCAGACGCTGCTCCCTGGGGCTCACCTAGGAAGCCCTGCAAACTCAGGCCACCCGAAGTGAGAGCAATAGACAAAAACCGGGCAGGGGAGGGGGAGTCGGACGAGTTCTCCAAGTTGGGACCGAAGAGTACGTCTCCGTTTCGGAAAAGCACTCAGGGGCTGGGTCCCAGGGGGCGGAGGTCCCGGGCGGCGGCACCGGCACCTGCCTCCCTCCAGCCAGTCTCGCTTTCAGGGACCCGCTCGGCCTCAGCTGACTTGGGCGTGGACTCCCAGGTCGGGGTTCTCCGCGGGCCGCGCCTCTGGCCCCGGTCCCCAGAAGACAAGAAAAAGCAAAGTGGGACAGCCCNGCCGCCCTCCTCGGGGGTCCCCCAGCCCCGCCCGACGGCTACCCGAGCCCCCGGGAGGGGGAGAGAGGGCCGGGGGACCCGGCGCGGCCCCACTCACCTTCTGGATGGAGGACTTGCCGCTGCGCCGGAGTCCCATGAGCAGAATTCTCGNTGGAGCAGGGCTCTCATAGGCTCCACGCCGAGGCCCAGCCCCTCATTGGCCGCCCGAGCTGCCACTCGGGAGCAGCAGGGTAGGTGGTGCCCGTCACGTGCCCGGAATCACCTGACTTGGAGCCGTGGAGGGGGGAGGAGGAGTCACGAGGAGGGTGGCCCGGCCGGCCGAGCCCTCTGCCCTCCGCCCTAGCGAGCACCTCGGTCCTGCCCAGCCACGCGCGGAGTTCCTCGCCGCTCCCCTGCCTTCTTAGGAGCTCTGGAGGCCATCGCAACGGGAGACGTTCTCTGGGCATTTGGGGGAAGAACTAGTTGTCGTCCTACCGTGGTACTCGCCTGACCAGTATTTACTGATGCCCGCGATGCCCTGGGGTGACAAGGGACACAAAATTGAAACCGACTCGGACCCTGCCCGCCCTCAAGTTGTTCGAAGATTAATAGAGATCGGATCTCTGCGTAAGTAGCTTCGGTACGAGGTATGAAGTGGAAAGGTCAAAGGTGAAGATAATAATGCTCGGGAGTTGGGTGGGAAAGTCTGTAAGGAGGTGGCGTCTGAGCCGGTCTAGATGCGTGGAGCTGGTAGGTAGGGAGGAGGAGCCAGTCTGAGTGAGGGTAAAGCCTCAACCAAAGGCAGAGTCATGGGTGTGATGCAGTTCGTTCTAGCAGGTAGCAGGACCCAGATAGGAGTAAATGCGGCCACGCTGGGACAGCTTATCCTTCTTCAGCAAATCAAGACAGTGTATACTACTACCACCTTAAACTCAATGGGACTCAATTTTCCCTCCTTCCCACCTAGTTGGTCTACTTTTCAAGTAATTTATCCCCCGCCCCCAAGAGAACACTGCATCTTCCATGATTTCAGTTCGCCACCAAAGGAATGAATAATGAAAGCAAACTAAATCTAATCCTTTCACCAAATAACGTTTGAGAAAGCTAGAGGAATTTTCATCCTCAACAGTCAGAAGTTAGAGTTGGAAATTTGACGAACCAAGATCCTCCTCTTAAAATAGAGGTGGTGGTGGCACTGAATTTCCAAAGAAACTAACTTCTAGATTATGAAAGGAAAGCATATTCTTGCGTGTCTGGGACTTGGCTACTTCTGAATCTTTAAGTGAAAGGTAGGACACATCCTTCGAGGTCATCGGTTACCCCAGTCTCTCACCTAAGGAGAATCTACCCTGTAACACCTGTGGCTGTTGATAATGCAACATACACCTCGATAGTTCCAAGGGAAGAGCTCACTATCTCAAAAGGCAGCAGCTTCCACTGAGGTAGAACTTTGTTTGAAAGTCTCCTATGCAAACCGAAAATCACACTCCTTGGAGCTTAAAATAGAACACAGGAGCAGTCTTCATCTTTTCCAGGACAGCCCTTCAAATATTAGATCGCAGTATTCATTACCCACTAAGTCTTCTCTCCCACATAAAACATAACCTGATCTTTCGACCACTGCTTCTATGGTCCAATAGAACTTTCTGTGAGGATAGAAATGTTCTACAACTGTACTGCTCCATGTAGTAGCCAGTGTGGATTGAGCATTTGAAATGTTGCTACTGTGAGGAATATTTTTTAACCTTAATTGCCAGATGTGGCTAGTGGCTACGGTACTGGACAGCACAACCTATTTTCAAATGCCTTCTCCCTGTTGGTCACTCACTCTTTTACATGCATTTTAGCTTGTCAACAACACCCACCAAATGTCTAGCATCTACAATGCAAAATGACCAATACAGCCTTCAGGATTACTGTTTAGCACCTGGTCAATACTTCTATTATGCTTTCCAGAATGAAATATATATAAAATGTTCAGAGTATATGTGGCTCCTACTGATACTCACTGGAACTAGTATTTTGTCGGCAATCCTAGTGCCTAGACTTGTATTACTGCATTTTTTTAAGCCTAAATATAAGACTAGACACTGCAGCGTTTTGGTTTAGGCCCAGGATTTTGGGTGCTCCAAGTTAATCATTTTCAAGTTTGTTTCAGTGTAGTCTAGCTACCAGCCATCGTTGTGGCATTTACAGATTTGGCATTATATCATGCGACCCGTGTGTAGTCTTTTACAATTCACAAGGCGCTTTTCATCCATTATATTTAATTTGAACCTTACAACAACCCTGTGAGGTAGGCAAGATATGAAATCTACATTGTATAGACAAGGCAGCTGAAGTACAGCAGGAACTGAATGGATGAGATCCTTTTTCTACTCCATCGAGCATCTTCTTGTGTAGTCTCTTCATCCATATCCTTGACAGAAATGAAGAGGGTCTCCAGAGGCCAGGCTGACTCTGAGTTCTTAAACAGCACTGACTGGTACAGCAGTTTAAGCAGGTCAGTTCCCCCCGCCCTTAAAAGTGCAATTAGCCAACCCACAGGTTGCCATTCTATCCAAAAAGGATGGTACAAGAGACAGTAACCTGAGTTACAGAAATAGTAATATTAGCCCCCTGGGAAAAAAGCAAATGAGGGCTGGCTGCCAGAAAAAAAATTCTGCTTGTCTGTATTCTACAAAGGGGCTGTCATACCAACCACTTAAAGAAGCCAAGCCTCCCTCTCTTCCAGAATCCCCATGAGGCCATGTTTTATTATTCCTATGATTCTTAGCACTTCCTATCCCACGTTGTAATTGCTTATGTATATGTCTTATAACTAATTTCAAGTCATTCATCTTTAGAATCCCCGGCACTCAGCCTACTGCTGAGCATGTAGGAGGCCCTCGAATTGGTAAAAGATAAACCAATTCCAGTGAATGTTCTTCCAGTAGTGTCTGGCCCCCCTCCAAAAAACCAAACTTGTGACTAGAAGAGACACAGACCGTTGCCACATTCTTGCCAACACGACTGATTAAAATGCCCTTACAATTAGCTTGGTCACAGTTTCCAGCAAGCGCTGACGCTTTTGCTAGTTAAATCAGCTTTCATCGGTTCGCTTTGTTTTCTACGTGTGTTTTTACCGAAGGGTAAAGACGGGTTCTCTAACAATAGGGTTAGAATATATGACATAGGACTCTTAATAATGTCAGTCTAGGGTTAGAAAAAATGAAATAGGGACTCTTAATAATGTCGGTCAGTCAATAAGGAAAATAAGTGACCAGTAAAATGAAACATCTGACTGTAGGTCTTCCAAAAGAAAGGAAAAGGACTAAAAAACAAGAATATAGTGCTTTACCATTTACAGATCTTTCACATACATTCCATTTGACCCTCACAACAACCCTGTGAGGTAGGCAGCACAGATACTAGTCTCATTTAACAGATGAGGAAAGTGAATCTCCGAGCAGTTAACTGACGTGCCCAAGGCTCTACAGTTAGTAAATAATTTGTATTGATATCAGTCTTTGGCCTAAAAATTCAGCACCCAACCTCCCCTCATTCTTGCCCTACCTACTTCACAGGGATAATGAAGATAAAATGAATTCAAGGCTAGAAAAATACCTTGGGGCGGGGGGGAAGCACTATATAATTATACCCGCAAACTATAGTCTTCCACGATATATGGCTCATTCCCCTTCTCGTCCCAGCTTGTGCACAACCCCGGAATTCTAGATTGCCTCTGTTCTGTGTTCAGCTAAGCAACTAGGTGAGGCAGGGGGACAGTGCGATCCTGCTGGAAGCTATTATAAATTACAATCAGGGTAACTGCTACTACAGCATGTTGAAAAACAACAAGGGCCAAGGGCCGGTGTGCAGCTGGGACCCACTGATGCACAGAGCGAAGCAAGGCCACATTCTCAGGTAGGGCATGATTGCATAGAAGGACCCGTGGTGTCAGAGTTAACACTAGCACACACACGGTTATCTAAGGCAAAGTGGTGGCAAAGAAGAGTCATTTGTTCCACGTTATATAAACAAGAGCAGAAGATTCACAGGAACCCGTGCCAAAGCATCTTCCGCCTCGCAGACCTTTCCAGCTGCCTACTGACAGTACAAACGACAGTGTCCTCTTCATTTGAAAGAATGATTGTACCTGTGCTCATATCCTGAACGAAAGCAAGGAACAGCTCCATGCTGAACTTCCTTGGCTAAAATACAACCAGGACCATCATTCCTAGTCAGACTAATAAACAGAATGTCTTTTAAGGTAACGAACGAGATGGCTGTGTTTAGATTTTTTTTTCCAGGATTCACTTTGGATTCTCCTACTTTTAAGACCCAAAGAAAGTTACATTGAGTTTTTATTGGTGGTTCTAAGTATATGTGTTTATAACAGTTAAAGTGTGGTAGGTGAGTTCAACATATTAAAAGAGTTCTATATCATCTGTTCAGAAAAGATTATATACTATACAAACTATTCAAGTCATACAAAACCATGGTTTCAGTGTCTTTTCAATTGAGAAGAATCCTATTCAGCACGCTTCTCCTCCTGAGGTGGTTCATACTGAGCAAGCTATAGGGCAAAGACAGAGGAGTTTAAGTGAATTTTATTCTAGATTGGGTAAAAAACTTAATAGTAACAAAACAAGTTAACTATTATGTTCGATTTAATTACTGAATCAATAACTTTATAAGAATATCCTATCCTTTTTAAGCCATTCAAGATTAATACGATTTAAGATTTAATATGAACAAGTCTAAGGAAAACTCTTTTTTTGTATAAACCTTTAAAATTACTGGGAAACCAACACTGAATTCCAGTTCATACCACACTGCTCAAATACTTGATAGGCCATAATCTATGTGTATCTTCCCAAAGATGCTGTGGCTTCTGATGAGGTACCTTCTTCGTCTTTACCAAAGGTTTACTGAACTTTCTCTCAAAAAGCAGAAAAAAAGAATAATGTAACATCTATTAATCTAGCTAGTCAACGAAAAGCAGCTCATGTCTGACTTGAAAGATGCCAAAGAGTTAACTGGTGTTTGTGTTGTGGAATCTTGAATAATTTAAGGTACTGTGTTTTCTATTATGCTAAGCTGTGGTTCTCTGCAAGAACACTAGTCTAAGATTTAGACTGTTCCAATTAGCTGTCAGGTGTGAGAAGACAGCCTTCACTGTGCTTTAGTTCCCTCACCTACAAAATGGTCCATGTCCCGGTCTTACTTATTTCACAAGGTTGTTGAGAAGATAAATCACATGATGAGAACTGCCTAGAGTAATGTAAAATAAGTTATGTGATTCAGAATGTGGTAAAACCTCAAAGGCTTAGAGATGACTAATTTGAAGTTTACGAAGAGGTTCACAGGAATTTAAACAAAGAAAGAACTTTGGCGATAGACAAAATTCAGTGCAAACAGATGGACACATTAACACATTACAGGGCCGCCACAATACGACTGTGCAGATTGCGCACTGCACAACTCTAAGAGGTCCCAGTCACAAAGCAGTGACCCTACACTGACCTACTTACATCATCTGCCTTAGGACTCCCCAAAATTTCCGTTTACTCATAAGAAGCAGCATTAACCGACGTTCTCAGGTTTTTCTTGATGCAGGTTCCCAAGAACCTCTTCTTGACTACGTTTTGCTTGTCCTATTTACAGTTTGTCTGTGGTTTTCTTGACAGGGCATCAGTTCAGCCTTGCAGTTAATTGAGATTTTTTTCTCCTCCTCCCTCCCCTACTTTCCGCTTTGGTGAGGTTCTGATCTTGTAGTCGTTAAAGGTGAAATTATTTTTAATGTGAATTCTTTTAAAACATTTACCTTTGTTTTCAGTTTTTTATTTTCTTCTACAATAGCTTCATATTTCTCTTTCATTTCTGCCAATTCTAGGCGAAGCAGCTCTATTTCTGGATTTTCTGGGGTAGCAGCTCCTAAGTGATGCTTTAAAAAACTAATATCAAAGTTAAGAATTTACTTGAGCTGAATGAAACTAATGAAATAGCTCAGAGTAGCATCAACATCTCTGATCACAGTCACCGCACCTTACCACCGGCATTTACCCAGAGATCATCATCGCAAAACTTAAAGTAACTTTTTCAATCATCAAAAATATTTTAAATATTATCTATGTGAAAAAATAAGACTTCCAAAAATAAGTCCTTTTTCTGATTTGAAAGATGAAAAGGATACTCCAAAGCACTATTAGGTTTCTCTGGTTCTTCATATAAGGCTACCAATACTGCAAATCAAAAAGCAGAAAAAAGCAATAATTAAAGTCTTAAATTTGAATGACTGAAATTATATTCCATAGCCCAGTAAGTATTAAGTGCCTATTATACGCCAAGCTCATTAATAGGACTGCCATGCCACGGTACACACAGCAGATAATCTCCCTGTTCTCAACAAATTTATAGTCTAGCGCAAAAAATAAGCAAAGGACTAGACCAAAAAAAAAGACCGTCAAGCAGCAATACAGGATGATGGATTATGGGACCACACTGGGAGAATACCTAACTCGGCCCAGGGCACGAGGGAAGGCTTCCTAACAAGGGGAAGTAAGAGACCTGGGCTACGAGGGTTTCAGATAAAATGGGAAGGTGAGGGGGTGGGGAGGGCAAGAGAACAGCATTTTGAGGAACTGAAAATTCAAGTATGGCCAGATGGAGCTGTGAACAACGTGGCAGGAAAGGAAGCTGGCAAGGTGGTCAGGAGGCCGACCAGGGAGGATCCTGCAAGTTCAGTCGGACTTTGATCCTAAGAACAACAGGCATATAATGAAACAGGTTTAAGCAGGAGAGCGACCGATCACTCTTGACTGCGGTGCGGAAGATGCAGGGCGGGACAAGGATAAAGGCAGGAAGACCAGTCTCGGAGGCAGATGTGGTAACCCAGCTGAAAAGGACAGTAACCTGCACTAAAGCGATAGAGGGGCGAAAACAAAGACAAATTTGAGAAAACTTTTGGCGAGAATCAACAGGGCTATGATAATTACTGGAAGAAGCTTTGAACTGAAAACATGCTTCAGTTTCAGACACAACATGCTAAATAACCACCGACCAAAAACTTCACCAGTAATCAGCATGCTTATGTCAACATTAAAATCTAGGGGCATCTGGGTGGCTCAGTCGGTTAAGCATCCAACTTCGGCTCAGGTCATGATCTCCTGGTTTGTGGGTTGGAGCCCCACGTCAGGCTCTGTGCTGACAGCACAGATCCTGGAGCCTGTTTCAGATTCTGTATCTCCCTCTCTCTCTGACCCTCCCCTGCTCATGCTGTCTCTGTCTCTGTCTCTCTCTCAGAGAAATAAATAAAACATTAAAAAAATTTTTTTTAAATAAAATCTATACTTTAGTTCATATCCAGAAGCTTACATCAGCACTGCCTTGCTCATCTTCTGTTGAATAAATTCCTCCTAGGATTTACTACTCAGATATAAATCTCTCTACACCAATGGTTAAGTTTTCTTGTGCACAGAACCCTTGGAAAGGGACAAAAGCCAAAAAAATGTAACTGCACACAAAAAATGCTCATCTCTAGACCCCAAGGAACTATTGTAAGACAACACGCTTCCTTTTATGTTTTTAGCTTTAATAATTCATCACAATAATATAGGCCGAAAAAGTCAAATGGCAGTGACTTTTAACAACCAGCACTGAGTTCTGATAGATACTCTTCTAAGTGTACTCAGGACACTATTTTTGAGAAGTCGGTATATTTACATCACTGCCACCCTCTCCCTTCCCTCTCCTTTCAGTGTTTTTCTTTAAATAACATACTCAAACGTGTTTCTTCTCCCACTGATTTCCACTGATCTCTGCCAAGTAACTTTTTAGGACACAAATACTCTTACCTTTTCTACCCCCTTGTTCCCCACCCCATTTCTTTCAGCTTCTAAATTTGTCAGTGGTACTACAAGATTGATAATTACAGAACATAATGTAAATGGCAAGTTTCCTGTGCTTTTCTATAGATGAGATATACTTCCTTTTAATCAGATGAGAAGAACGCCATACCCCACGTTTCCCTTTTGCCTTAGCAGCTAGGAATTTTAGAGGTTGAAATGATACTCAAAATAACTCAGATGCCTCTTTTTCCAAATGACTTATCTTTATCTTTAGCCATATAGTGTTTTAATGTTAGAGGCAATTTCAGATCCCTTGGAAATAAGCCGGATGAAAATTCCAAATTAAATATGTGTAAAGTACATATGTTTGAAGCTGAAAAAAAATCAAATTTTAAATAGGTTCCATCAGTAGGTACTATGTTAAGTTGTCTGATATTATTTAGGAAACTGGAAGTCTACAGCGGTTGAGGAGTTAGATGCCAGTAGACGTGTGCAAGGGAAAAGAAGCCGTCTGTGGTTTCCAGTCTCATGAAGGAACATCCCTGTACATCTTCAGTTATCTCCCACCAAGGTCACTTCTCTACCTTTTAACGTGCTTTTACTCTGTCCAGCCACTCTGGCCTCCTTGCACTTCCTGGAACTCTTGACATCACATTTCATTCAGATCTCCACTCAAATGTTACTTCTTAAGAGAGAAGTAGCCTCCACCCCTTATGACATGGCACATCCATTGATCTTTATCTCTTTTGCTGTGTTTTGTTTGTTTGGTGTTTTGTTTAGAAATAGAATGCAAGCAGGAAAAGGGGCGGGGGGAGAGAGAGAGAGAGAAGAAGACAGAGAGAGGAAGAGGGAAAGAGGGAGGGAGAGGGAGAGAGAGAATGAGAATCTTAAGCGGGCCCCACACTCAGCGTAGAGCCCAACACAGGGCTCAATCCCACAACCATAGGATCACGCCCAGAGCCATAATCAACAGACATTCAACCAACTGAGCCACCCAAACGCCCCTCTTTTGCTGTTTCTTATTCATAACATTTGACACNCTAGGATCACGCCCAGAGCCATAATCAACAGTCAGACATTCAACCAACTGAGCCACCCAAACGCCCCTCTTTTGCTGTTTCTTATTCATAACATTTGACACTGGATGGCACTGTGCATTTATTATGTCTCCCCCAACTAGAATACAAGTTCATTTAGAGCAGGGACTTCCCCCCCCCCCCACTGCTGTATCCCCAGTGCCTAGAACAGAGACCTGAATAAAATGGTTTAATGAAAGAAATGAGCCCACGTAATTTTTTAAAGGGGGGGTCAATAAATTCTAAGCATCTATGACTCTTAAAGAGAGGACAGAGCACAGCACTTTCATAGAGTACTCCTGGAATGTCAGCTGAAGTGTAACTGCAAAGAGACAGGGAAACTAGTACCTGAATCTGACCTAGCCAGCAATTCAAAATTTCCAGCCCATGCATGGGAATTAAAAGCCCTGCTTTCAGCTAAGACCCAAAGTTGTTTTTCTCCCAGAGGTGTCTCCTAACCTTTGCTTCTGGCCAAAGAGCAGTTACCAAATTCTTTCTTTCCCAGACATTTCTCATGTGGACCCAGGTCATTATCCCTGACAGCGTTTCTGTTCTACACCCTTGCAGGTCCTATCTAATGAGCTGAATGATGCATGGCAGGCATTCACATTATTGCTAAGCTAATGATATAAGTGGTAGTACCCGCAACTATCTCTTGCAACTCTCCAGTTTCAAGCTCCTTATTCATCTTACGTCTTGAAACCGCACCCCCCCCAAAGAGATACAGTGTAACAGCTTCTATTTTAAAAAATGAAAACAATCTAACCATTTTTAGGTGCCTGCAAGCTCTTTAAACGGTAATACTACTTATGAAATCTGCACACAGTAGGAATTGGTACAGCCTACGAAACCGGGGTTGAAAAACCACAGCCAAATTGACTATGAATCGCTTACTTTGGGGTTGAGATCACTTAGTTATTTCATAGCTTTGAAATCTGGTAATTTTCCCACTTGCCCTTTTTCCGAAGGAAAATACTTCTTTACATAATTTTGAGCCCCCAAAAACTGTTAGGAGGGAGGAGTTGGAACCTCAAGGTCTTTACCAAACATGCTCGCTGTGGCCACTCAAGGCAAAGCAACGGAAGTTGGAGGGACTTTGCAACAGCTGCAGGAGTTTCTCTCCCCGCCTGGAGAGTGGTAGCGTGAGCGAGGCTACCCCACTCGAGCGGCGTCCGACAGCCAGCAGCCAGACGTGCGCCAGTCCCTGCCGAACCCCGAGGTCCACCTTGCTGGACCCCAGACAGCTCCCCACCTGTTCTCCCTCCTTTCCCACGCCTTGGCCCGTCAGGGGCGCAGCGCCGAGGAGCACGACGTGGACACGAGGAACCCTCTCCTAGCCCATGCTCACCCTTGGTCAGCGTGTCCAGCACCCCCGACTTCTCCAAGTACCTCCGGAACTGCTCGCGCTTCGAGTCGGCGGCCTGAGGAGACACGGCGGGTCAGTAGCCGAAGCCCAGGGGCCGGAGCAGGAAGAAGGCGCTGGGAGTCCGGCAACCCCGCCTCCGCCTCGCTACCGCAGGCCCCCAAAACCTGTGCGCGCGCCCCCACTCCCACCCGGAGCCGACCAGCGGCTGGCTACCGCCCGCACGCCCCCAGCCACGCCGCGCCCCCCTCACTTTGTAATGGGCCATAGTGACAGCGGCAGCGGCGTAGCTGGCGCCCGAGACCGTGGCTGGCGGGCTCTGAGCAGCACTGCTCATGCGCGGAAGGCCGCGCGCGCCTGCGCACTTGCGAACCACGGGCCGAGATCGCGGGGGTGTGGCCTGTTTTCATGGCGACCAGGACGCTCTGAGTGCCCCATAGTGGGCTAAGCCGAGGGAGGCTGCGTACGCCCGCCTCTCTGCTCCCAGCTCCACACCTCTCCTTCCTCTTCCGGTCCTCGCTGCAATTCGGTTGCCTAGCGAGAGGCGAGGTTTTGGCAACTCGGGACGGGTGTCCAGGTGGGGCCAAAGAAAGGCGTGGCGCCCAGGGCGGGGCCTGCGGAGTCCGGGAGCGCTGGGACTTGTAGCTGGGTGGGATCTCCCGACAGCGGGGTGGAGCGGACCTGTCTCAACTGGGGCGTGGTGTGGTAACCTATACGTGCTGGCGTCTTGGCTTTCGTCCTGGAAAGGTGCGCACGACCGACGTAGGGCGACCCTTGGATTTCCAGTGGCTTGAGAAGAGAGCTTGTAATCGTATGTTTCGGCTCCAGCTTTTACTTTTGCAGTTTGTTTTGTGGCCGGCTTGCTGTGGACCTCTGAGGGTGAGCAGTAACGAGCTAATAATAGCACTTTTGAGCGCTTTCTGTGTGCCTGGCACTGTACTAAACACACGTTTCTTATTTTAATTCTCACACTATCCCTGTAAGGTAGCTACTGTTAGTAAAGTGTCGAGGTTAGAGGACTGGGGCGTGAGGAGATACAACTCGATCTGGGCACTGAATCACGATGTTTTAAAGCCACCAATCTTTTTAAGATTTTATTTGCTAGATAGCGACATTATGATTATACTCAAGAGACATCATATTGCCGTCTATATAAGGAAACGAAATTAACGCCCAGGGACAATTTAACCATTGTCCAGAAATAAAAGATCAGTAACTAAAGGGGAGAATTGGGTAGAACAAGGACAGTCTCCTAAGGCTGTGCTCCCGTCAAGGAAAAACGTAGTTTCAAACCATTAAGCCACGATTCTGAACGTGACATTCCCAGAATCCGTTTTCACGATTCTAAAAGGAGCCTGTGACAAAAAGTAATCCTGATTTGGTAACTGTCCTTGAATTTAAAACTGCCCCATCACCATTTAGACTTAAATGAGTTTTTCCTTTTTGAAGTAGGTTTGCAATTGTCTGCCTAAACGGTTTGTCTTTAGAGCTGCTCTTGTTTTGCCTGCTCCACCACCACCAGGCTGCATCTATGAGAACATGCAGGATGTCTAGAAGCCAGCAGCCTTCAGATCTGAAGGTCTGTGGGAGCCCGCCTACCAATGAGGTTGTTTGTCAGCAGCGCTAAATGATTTGGAGGGCGAGCAGTAGGATTGTTGCAGCTTCTGATCAAATCAGATTCAAAGGACAACTGTCCCAAAGAATCAGAAGTGTCTGGAATGTCAGGTGGTTGGCAGTCTCCCTGGGAAGGAGGTAGGGTTCGGATTGTGCCCTCTCTGAACTGGCCCTTGAGGTTTCCTTTAGGAGGTGATGCCTGATTTTCACCTTCTGTAGAGGGACCCCAGGTAGCACTAAGCCATGTCTGTTTCCGGGCAGCTGTTTGAGGCTGCCCCACGTGGTTGTCCAGGTCTATAGCAACACCTGGACTAGAGCAGTGACCTCTAGAGTAGTGGTTCCTTTTGGTGTCTTTACCATCGATTTCTCTCTTTCCCTTTAATGCATTACCCACTTCTTTTCTAAATATTTTATGAGTGTCTTCATTATTACATGAGCTGATGTGTTGAAGATGACTACAGGTAGCGCTAAGTGTGCACATCTCATTAGAAAGTGCAGTTTCTTGTTCATCCAAAATGCATTTCTCATCATTTCCACTGTGATGGTCAGGACCTGCCTGAAATGCAGGTGAATTTAAACTCGGGCACACTGCTGAGTGTGTTTGCTTTTCCATCATCAGATAATAATCAGGTGCAGAAGAGAGTCCCTTCAGTGAATTTGCAGATGTGCTCTGATATTTGGCAAGATTTTGTTTTGACTTGTTCACAAAGAATTCGTTGTGCTCATCCTTCAATTTATATCGTCCCCAAAGCCCTCTTTTAATCTTCTTAAAACCTAGGTGGAAAATTTCGAGAATATTTAGGAAAAGCGAAACAGTGGCTATAGACTGCATAAATAACAGGAATATTGTCTTTTCTGTTGGTCTTGAGACAAAACAGTCAATTATATTCGGACACGGGTGGCTGTGGCATTTAAATAAAGGCTCTAAATGAAATCCATATAAAAGGTACTGTCCAATCATGAACCCCACCTCGACCACAGAGCGAGTGAGAATGTGTGTCACGTAAGTGCAAAGCAAGGTTCCCCTGAGTGGGGCTTTGCTTAGTTTTCTTTGTTCCAGCTGACAAAGTTCTTGCTCCAGTCTCCTCCTGTCCCAGGGCATTTCACACCCTACCCCCTTAAGTGCCCCTCTCAGCTGAGCTCTCTTCCTCTGCCTCTCTTTCTCCAGAACTTTCAGTCGGTACAAAGCGTGACCCATATAGACCAGGGATGGTGAAGACACAAATATCACCTGCAAAATCCAGTATCTAATGAGGGAGATGGGAAAGGCCTGGTCATAGCATACATTTCTGCAGCCGGGCTGTTCTGTATTACAGATGAAGCCAGACTGCTCGTCATTCCAGACATCTTCAGCTGCTACCCCCAGGACAAGCATTCGAAATATGAACAGTATAGTGAGCCAGATCTTTCCAATTATGGTGGAGTGGATGTGAACTTCCTCCAGGATGCCTCCAAGGAAATTCCAGTTCCCCATGCTTGTTTAGTCAGCCATCGTAGCTCTGAACCCCATCAAATAGGAGGCAGATAAATTCTTCCATCCTGAAGGGCATGCTGTTTCATAAAGCAAACCTACGGCCAAAACACGAACAGAGCATCGCTCTTTTAGTGTGCTGGTTGCTTTACTTTTTTTCCCAGAGATCTCTGATAATCTTATCAAGAATGTATTTAAGATATCAGGAACTTTAAATCACTTATGTTTAGACCTCCTAATGCAACAAAGGGGAAAAACGATACCTGGAGGAATTGTATATATTCTCTATGAAGAATGGAACTGTAGATGGGCTGCCTGGCTGGCTCAGTCAGAACAGCATGCAACTCTTGATCTCCGGATTGTGAGTTCGGGCCCCACGTTGGGTAAGTAAGTAAACATTTTTTAAAAAATAATAATATAGAACTGTAGAATTCCCTATAAGAACGGAGTCTTGTTATGTTAGCTGAAATTTATTACTGTTTTACTTCATTAAACTGAGAACTTCTGAAGAGGTTCCTAGAACTACTGACATGATCTTAAAAGCCTACTTATTAAGATTATATAAAAATTATAACCAGGAGCGGTTGGGTGGCTCAGTCCGTTGACCGCCTGACGTCAGCTCAGGTCATGATCTCACTGTTCGTAAGTTCAAGCCCTGCATCTGAGCTGTCAGCACAGAACCTGGAGCCCACTTCAGATTCTATGTCTCCCTCTCTCTCTGCTCCTCCCTACGTCGTACTGTCTCTCTCTTGCTTAAAAATAAACATTAAAAATTTTTTTCTTTTAATTAAAACCAAAGTCAGTGATTTTTAAGTCTCATTTATACACAAAGGAAAATGAATGTGTTTCATTTAACAATTCAGTAAAATACAGCATTTAATGAAACCAGAGGAAAAGGATCTGGCTCTTGCTATAGAAATTTAGATTCGTTTTTTAATTCACATTAAAATGTCTAACTTCTGGTTGCTTTCTGACAGCTGTGGAGCATTTTCAGAAATAAGACATTTCAGTAATATTTCTGAATATTCATAAAATTCTTAATGATGAAAAATTTTGTACATCTTATTTAAATTTTTTTAATGTTTTATTTCTGAGAGAGAGAGAGAGAGAGACAGTGTGAGCAGGGGAGGGTCAGAGAGAGAGGGAGACACAGAATCTGAAACAGGCTTCAGGCTTTGAGCTAGCTGTCAGCACAGAGCCCGACACGGGACTCAAACTCATGAACTGTGAGATCATGACCTGAGCTGAAGTCAGACGCTTAACGGACTGAGCCACCCAGGCATCCCATTGTACGTCTTTATCATCATAAAATGAACTTCAAAAATTCTCAACTATTTTTGTACTACCAGAATATTATTAGATATTTCTTGAAATAAACAGATGGCTGATGTGGTGGTCTATTATACTTTAATTTTGACAATATTTGACCTATTTAAGACCTATATCTTGCTTTTGAGGAAGGAGCAGGTGGGTAAATCATAATTCAGTTGCTTGGATTATCAGATAGTATGTTCCATACTAAGGTAGATATACTAGGGTATCAACGAGGAAATATATCCCACAAGAAAGATTAAAAAGAGGGAATGTTTTCATCACTTACGTTTAAAATATCAGCATATGTCTACTCCGGAAACCAATATTGCACTGTATGTTAACTAACTAGAATTTAAATAAAAATTTGAAAAAGAAATTAAATTGAAAAAATATATATCATTATAAGTCCTATATCCCTCATATAAGGGGAAATGTTCCATAAGCAAATAAAATCCTGGGATACTATAGCTACACGATATGTTCATCATAAAAATCTTAGGCGGGAGATATGTTGTTTCCCCATTTTACAGATGAGGAAACTGAGGCACACCTTAAATTGCCCAAGGTCACACCACTGGAACTGCATTAAAACTCAGTGTAGGGGCACCTGGGTGGCTTAGTTGGTTAAGCACCCAACTTCGGCTCAGGTCATGATCTTATGGTTTGTGGGTCCGAGCCCTGCATCGGGCTCTGTGCTGACAGCTCAGAGCCTGAAGCCTGCTTCAGATTCTGTGTCTCCTTCTCTCTCTGCCCTTCCCCCTCTCATGCTCGCTCGCTCTCTCTCTCTCTCTCAGAAATAAATTTTTTTTTTTAAATCAGTGTAGCTCTAAAGTCAGCTCCTGTTCTTTTTTCTTCTTTGCACGTTTGAAATCACCTGTTTTCTCTCAAAAGTTTATTTAAATTAGGTATGTCAGAGTGAGTGATAGTTTGGGGTTTTTAAACAATTGGTTCAAAAGTCCTTAGTTCCTGGGGCACCTGGGTGGCTTAGTCGGTTGGGCGTCCAACTTCAGCTCAGGTCATGATCTCGCAGTCTGTGGGTTCACGCCCCGCGTCAGGCACTGTGCTGACAGCTTGGATCCTGGAGCCTGCTTCGCATTCTCTGTCTCCCTCTCTCTCTGCCCCTCTCCCACTAACTCTCTGGCTCAAAAATAAATAGATATTAAAAAAATTTTTTTTAAAAGTCCTTAGTTCCTTTCCTAAAAGCTAAGGTTGAAGAGATTCAAAACCATCAACTTTCTAAAATTTCATTGTATTCCTGAGATAGAGAAAATTTCTATTTCACTTCATTATGTTAATAATATTCTTTGATCCAATAATCCAAAAATACTTTCAAGTGTAAGCAATGGTATTATTGATGTTGTTTATAATAATCACAAATTGAAAATGTCCGAAATAATTTTCAATACAAGAAAGACAGTACTGCACATAATAACAGTACATCCACAATATGATACTATGCAACCAATAAAAATGACAAATATATACCAATATAAAAAGACATTTGGTAAATTGTTTCAGCTTATAAAATAGAACAGTATAACCCCATAATTATATATATTTTTTATAGGTAGAGATGCGTCCAAAAAAGCCTAGAAGGATATTCATCAAGATATTAACTATGATTATCTCTGGGTAGTGTGATTACAATTGACTTAATATTTCATAATATATGTTTTAGTTTGTTTTTTACCAGGAGCACTTTACTTTTATAATCACAAAAAAAAGATATGTTTTTTTTTCCTTAAGGGACAAAAAACTTAGTATTTCCTGAAAGAAGGAACAGTATGTTAATCAGCTACAAATCTTAAGTTCTGAAGTTTTCATAGCAAATGACATGAATACTAGTATACATAGATTCAGTCCCATAGAATTCAAAAGCAAAAAATAAAAACATTTCAAGCAACGCTTTCTTAATTTGCTAGAACAGAGATTAATACAAACCTGTTTACCTAAATCTGAGAAGCAAATCATGCTCGTTCTCTGAATGAGCCCCTTTGCAGGTGTAGCGCGGTTCATTTCTTCACATGGAGTCAGCCATCAGGTAAAACATTTGTGCTCCTCCTTCTTCTAAATCGGCTGCATCCAATAGAACTTTTGCAATGATGTTGAAGTTAACTCTGCATTGTCCAATAAGGTAGCCACTAGCTATGTATAGCCTCTGGGCACTTGTGCTGGGTCTGTGTTACAGGGGAATGGAATTTGTTTTTCTTACTTAATTTTAACTAAAAATGTAAAAGCTTCCTTCATGTGCCTAGCGGCTACTTTATTGGACAGGACAGATAAAGAATATTTCCAATAATTCTAATAACACAGCAGCTTAGAAGACTACGGCTATGAGTTCCAAATTAAGCTGAAGAGATGGTTCCTCTGTAATTCAGATGTTAAATTTAAAACACCAGATTTTTGTGTGCTTTTTTTTTAAAACAGTAGTTTTGCCTCCTTGGGAAATTAGATATCACTGGTTTTGATTATGTGAATGATGTTGCTGGTACCAAGAAGTCTTTCTGACTAAATAATAGCTTCTTAGTCATCAATCTTAATAATCAATGGGTCATGTCCAATTTCATAGTTAAATGAATTCTGTTTCTCTATCTAGTGTTCTGTTAAAATTACATTTCCATTTAGGTCATTAAATGTCTCTCTTCAGAGCTAGTGACCTGATAGGCTGGCCATGACAGAGGACTGTCTCTTCGCTGGGCTTTTTTTTCGCTGGGCTTTTTTTTTTTTTTAATTTTTAAATTTTTAAGTAATCTCTACTCCCTAGCGTGGGGCTCCAACTTACAAGCCCAAGATCAAGCGTCACATGGTCTACCAACTGAGCCAACCAGGTGCCCCTTCTTTGGGCTTCTTTGCCAACTAATAAATACTTTTCAGATTAAATGCAACTATGTTATGGGGGGATAATTATACATATATATTCATATTTGTATATTGTATAGTTTATAACATGTGTCATACACAAACTATGCATAAAATATTAATAAACTTGAAAAACACTAAGCCTCATTAGGAGTCAAATACAAATTTAAATGAAGTATTTTTTTAACTATCAAAAATGCAAATTTTTTTAGACATTAGCTATTTTAGTGTTTTCTTTTAGAGAGAGAGAGAATGAGAGAGAACACAAGCAGGGTCAGGGCAGAGAGAGAGAGACAGCGGATCCAAAGCAGACTCCAGGCTGACAGCAGAGAGCCCAATGCAGGGCTCAAACTCACCAACCATGACATCATGACCTGAGCAGAAGTCAGATGCTTAACCAACTGAGCCACCAGGTGCCCCAAAATGGAAATTTTCCAAAGACGTATACCTGCTCCTGGCAAAAGCGTAAGGACTGTTACTATCATATACTGTCAATAAGAATATAAATGGATGCAGCTACTTAAAAGGCAGTTTTTTGTTATTGTTTTGTTTCGTTGTTGTTGTTGTTTTAAGTAGGCTCCATGCCCAACACAGGGCTTGAACTCATGACCCTAAGTCATGATCACGGCCTGAGCTGAGTTCAGGGCTTGCCTGGGTGGCTCAGTCAGTTAAGCATCTGACTTTTGCTCAGGTCCTGATCTCCCGGTTTGTGAGTTCCACCCCCGTGTTGGGCTCTGCACTTGTGGTGCAGAGCCTGCTTGGGATTCCCTCTCTCTCCCTCTCTGTCCACCCCTTCCCCACTTGCGCTCATGCTCTCTCTCTCAAAATAAATAAATAAACTTAAAACAAACAAACCAACCCTGAGCTGAGTTCAAGACTCAGACACTCAACCAACTGAGCCAAGTGCCCGAAAAATCTATTGAAATTACCATAGCATTTCTGCTTCTGGATGTTCAAAATACTCATTCAGCAAACATACTCAAAGATACACTGCATGCACCAGGAAGTTCACATAGCACTGTAGATAATAGTACAAAATCAGCAACAATTTAAGTGTCCAGTAGAGAGGTGGTTAAATAACTACAGTACAACTGTATCATTCAGCAACTCAGAGAACAGGGTCTCTACATCACATTGTAAAGCAAGTAACAGAACAATCCAGGTAGTATAATCTCATTTATCTTGTTAAAACATACATTTCATATGTATATTTAATTAGCTAAAACAGAGAGATTAACCCAGACCTTAGTTGAGGTAAATCTGAGAAGCAAATTCTTCTTAGAAGTTAGATCACAGTCCTCTTCAACTCGTTCTCTGAACTTGTCCCTTTGGGGGTACAGAGCAGATTCAGTGCCGTTCAGTGATCAGGCATCAACTAAAATCCATTTCCCTTTCTGCACACCCTGGAGAGAAAAAGGTCTGTGAGAATATACACCCAGCTGTTAACAGCAGTCATCACCAAGGGAAAAGAGCAGGATTTGGGATAGGAAGGTAAAAGGGACTCTTATCGTTTTTTTTTTTAATATTTTATTTATTTCTAGGAGAGAGAGAGACAGCGTGAGCAGGGGAGGGTCAGAGAGAGAGGGAGGAGAGGGAGTCACAGACTGAAACAGGCTCCAGTCTCTGAGCTGGCAGTCAGCACAGAGCCTGACGCGGGGCTCGAACCCACGAACCGCGAGATCATGACCCAAGCGAAAGTCGGACGCTTAACCGAATAAGCCACCCAGGCGCCCCAAGGGACTCTTATCTTTTAAGTTCCTGTTCAAATCTTTGTTGAAGCAAAAACACAGGCACATTCTCATACTCAAAAAACATGTTTTTAACAAATCTCTGATCAGTTTTTCTCAAAATGCTGAAATACTTTTCTCAGTATATCTAAGTAAGTATGGATGCTCCTTTCAGAATACAGCAACATGTTTTGATAGGTATTTATAAATAAAACACGTTGGACCAACTGGGTGGCTCAGTCGGTTAAGTGTCTGACTTTGGCACAGGTCATGATCTCGCAGTTCATGGGTTTGTGGCCCACATCGGGCTCTGTGATGACAGCTTGGAGCCTGCTTCGGATTCTGTGTGTGTGTCTCTCTCTCTCTACCCGTCTCCCACTCGCCTCTATCTCTCTCTCTCTCTCAAAAATAAACATTAAAGTTTTTTTTCATAAATAAATAATGAAACATGTCAGTGATGAAAGGAAAAAATGTATTCCCCGTGTTCAGATGACCCCAAACTACCATTTTGGAAAAAGAATGGCTGTAACAATCAGGAATGCCTTGGGTGGCTCTGTCAGTTAAGTGTCCCGACTTCAGCTCAGGTCATGATCTCACAGTTCACAAATTCAACCCCCGCATTGGGCTCTGTGCTGTCAGCTCACAGCCTGGAGCCTGCTTCAGATTCTGTGTCTCCCTCTCTGTCTGCCCCTCCCCTGCTTGCTCTCTGTCTCCCTCTCTCTCAGAAATAAATAAATGTTAACAAAATTTTTTTTTAAAAAATGGCCAACAATCCTATTTCTATAATAGGAAGGGAGACAGGCTTCTCAGCTTTCAGATACGACATTTTACCTTTCATAAATAAATTCTACCCACTCCCAGGAGAGCCACCAGCCATGGAAAGGATGAAAATCTTATGGATGAGAATACCAAGAGTCCAGGTACCCATTGTGCACAAGAAGGCTAGTTCCAGTTCCCTTGGGATCCTAGACACACTTCCAGAAGGTTAAACTAGCAGTCCAGAGCATTTTCAGCCTTCATTTATAAGGTATTTCTACCATTCATGGCGCTCTCGGTAATGTTTGTTCATATACCCCAAGATTCAACTTTAAGTATTTGGGGAACACAGCGTCATTCAGATAGTAAGGGAGAAGAGTGTGGGCTTTCGAGTCATTACCAACCTTTAAATCCTGCTCCCTCTTAGACAAGTTACTTGATTTTTTTAATGAGTTTCCATATCGTCGTCTCTAGATGCAGAATAATAGCCACTTTTGTGGGTATTGAAAAGATTAGCGATAATTAGCGATAAAGCATCTCAAACAGTGATCTATCCACCCCAATGGTGATTGAAAGTAATTACCAATAGTCTGGCACAGGTATGAGAAGTTTTTATTATCAGCACAGTACAGAATTTGTGGATTCTGTCAAGCAATCTCTACAATATATCCTTCAAGGAGACCAAGTCACTTTTAAAGGGTACATACAAGGCACACCGCATGTCTGGAAAGAGCCAATCCCTGCTTTTTCTCTCCCTCCCCTTTTCTCTCTTCCCTTTCCCTCCCTCTGCATTCAGAAGCCCCTTCACTAAACCCTAACTCCTTTTGTAAACAGTCTTTGCAACCGATGACTTCAATTGTGTTTTGACCTCTTTATAAAACTCTTAGCATTTGTGAGGACTTCTCTGTCTCTTCGTAGACTTCAGATGTTTCCCAGATGGCTCTTTTCATTACTTGGTTTATATTAGAGGCAGGTCAGTTTGCTGGGGACAGGAAAATGTTGAAAAACACAGCAAATAAGACACAAGCTAAATAAGCTGCGATTGCTATCCAAAATCTTGGATCCTTCAGCAGGGCCTTATCAAAGCAGCTAAACACCGTGTAGCCTATGGACATTCCAGCAAATCCCCCTGCAATGTGGGCTGCAAAAGACACCTTGGGAGGAAAGGGCGAGAAACGGAAATAAGTGAAGAAAATGCTAATTGCATATTTCAATTGCATGTCTTTTACTAAAAAACAAGTAGCCATCAGAGTCAAACAAAACCCTTAAAAGCCTGAAGAACAAGGAGGTGAGGCCAACGAGACACAAGAGACACAAAGCTCGATGTGCACAGAGAGAGAGATGTTTTTTTTATTTTTATTTTTTAATGTTTTTATTTATTTCTAGGAGAGAGAGAGACAGCGTGAGCAGGGGAGGGTCAGAGAGAGAGGGAGTCACAGACTGAAACAGGCTCCAGGCTCCGAGCTGGCAGTCAGCACAGGGCCCGACGCGGGGCTCGAACCCACGAACCGCGAGATCATGACCTAAGCGAAAGTCGGACGCTTAACCGACTAAGCCACCCAGGCGCCCCGAGAGATGTTCTAACACATACAATGACACTAAAACATGTCATTTCATCAGCTCTCTGAGTACACAAGACAGAGCCGTTTTTCTCATTCTCTATCATCACATTTAGGATGGTTCTACATAATGCCGAGAGGACGTTGCATGGCCACAGGGGATCTCTGTAGGAGTGTTATCCGACCCGCATAAATAGAATGTCAGAACGAGAACATAGATAATACACACACACACATGCAAACAAACTACCAAATTCAAAGACTTATCACCACAAAACTGGAAATCTTTGTCAGTTTTCTTTGTATTGCAAATTCATCCAGATCCAAATAAATTTTCTTTGCTGTTTTCAATCTGTTTTTTATACTCTGCGCGCAGTGAAATCCCTTCTTTCCTGTTTTGCCACCAGTAGCCACCAGTAGGTAAGGCAGGTGCAGAGAAGTAGAGCCGCCATCAGGGTTCTGAGCGAGTTAAGTGAAAAGGACAATCCAAAAGCCTGATGTCCTCAAAATTTGCTTAACTTCCAAATGGAAATTTGGCTGCCCTAAATCATAGAATTGTTATCCCCGTTTGATGACCCTTTTAAGCTACTGATAAACAATTTTCGCTTAAAAATTAATAAACTGGTGGCGCCTGGGTGGCTCAGCCAGTTGAGCATCTGACTCCTGATTTCGGCTCAGGTCATGATCTCACGAGTTCGTGAGATGCAGCCCCAAGTCTGACTCTGCGCTGACAACACAGAGCCTGCATGGGATTCTCTCTCTCCCTTTCTCTCCACCTCTCCCCCCTCTCAAAATAAATCAACTTAAAATAATAATAATAGTAATAAACTGAACTTACCGGTGACCCATTTGCAGGGACAAAGAACCTTCTGTAGAGAGCAAATCCCATATCCAACAGAACTAGAAAGAAAAACAACCTGATGAAGCCCCAGAATCGCCACAACAGTGCGCCAGATGTTTTTGATTCCCTTCTGACAATGGTAGCAGCTACCATTGATTGAGACTTACTCTGTGCCAGGTGCTGTAGAAAGACCTTTATGAGTATTAATTCAACTAATCCTCACAACAACCCTCTGAAATAAGTACATCATTATCCCATTTTACAGATGTATTCATCCAACAAGTATTTATTGGTTATCTTCTCTGTGCCGGAGAAGGTGGTAGAGATAGTGCAGTGAACAGCCCTGCCTCATGGATTTGACAGTCTAGTGGGGGAGGCACACAAGTAAGTAAAACATACAGTACATCAAATGGTGGTAAGTGCTGTGGAGAAAATGCGAAGAGAGGAAGGAGAATTAAGAATGCTGGGAGTAGGGTGTAATTTTTAAGAGCCAGGGACAGTCTCACCGAGAATATGACATTTGATGGAGATAAGAGATCAAGCCATGCTAGTACCTGAAGTAAGAGTCTTCCATCCAGGCAGAGGGAAGAGCAAGTGCAAAGTCCCTGAGGCAGGAAATGTGCCTGGTGTGCTGGAGGAATACCAAAGCAGAGTTGTTGGCTGAATGGGTGGGTGGTTTTCAAAGTGTGCTTCCCCGGCCCTCCAAGAGCTGCAGTAACATTCACCTGGGAACTTAACAGAAATTAGAATTCCCAGGCCCACCCCAGGCTTGTTGAACCAGGAACTCTGAAGATGAGGCTCAGAAATCTGTTTTAACAAGACCTCTGGGGGATTCTAGACTACAGTTTGGGATAAAATGATAGGTGAGGAGCGGGGGACAAATCATGGAAGGGCTTTAAGGGCCAGTGTAAGGACTTTGACTCCAAGTGGTAGGAAACCTTTGAAAGCTTTTGAGCACAGGAGTGATATACTCCAACTTATGCTTTTAAAAGATCATTCTGGCTGCTATATAGGAAAGAGTGTAAAGGAGCAAGGCCAGGTGCAGGAAGACCACCTAGATCATTGATATTGTAGCAATCCAAGTGAGGGATTACCCTGGCATCTTATACGTAAGGAAACAAAAACACAGAGGGTGAGTACTTGTCCAAAGCCACACAGCTCAGAGGCCAAGGACAGGATTTGAACCTCAAGAAGCCGGACTATGGAGGGGCCTCCTCACACCCACCGCACGAACTGCCTCTAAGGGCCACCAGGCCAAGAAAGGAAATGAGCCCACATTCTCCAGTGGAACAGTGAGAGCCCACCACTTGGGCGTTCTTCAGATGAGTCCGATCGTGACGCAAAAGGAGCTTCCAGGGTTTCTTGGCCTAGAAGAAGTCCAGTCTCCATGTGCCCTGCCCTTGGAAACATCTCATGCAGCTGTCACATCCCACACCCAACCCCCAACTCCCTGTGCTCCATTTAGCGAACGAACGACTGTGTCCTCGGAGATGGAAAGACCCAGTCCTTGCCTTAGGGAAAATAGCATCAGGACCATGTGTTCTGCCTCGTTCCCCTTTCAATACCATATAGATCGATGTTCAAGGGACTAGACAGGAATTGAGGTCGAGTAAGTATTCAATTTAACTACAAATGACTATTACACAGAATGCTGGATAAATGTGGCTGTGTCCTATTTTCCACCATTTGAATTTCTTAATCCAGGGTAAATAACACAGATAGAACTAGAAAAGCGGAAGAAAACCACTGGAGGAGGGGGCTGACTTAACTGCAAACAGTTCCTCTAGTCTAGTCGGCCACAATAGGAGGCCTCCTTGCAAAAAGCTTTTGTAACTCTTAGGATGTCAGTTTCTCCAATCTGTTTCTCTCTGATCATGTCCTTTTGCAGATCTCTGCCTGGCTCTTTCTGCTTCCTGGAGGAGTTCGCTTCTGCCTCACAGCAGACTCTACACTGAGACATGTCTTCCTACCAGAAAAGAAGCTCCTATTCCAATAAACCAAGTCCATTGTCCTTGCTAAAAATCTGTCACAGATTCTAAGAGAGTTGCCTTTATGTGGATTTTTTTTTTTTGAAGAGTGAAAATGTGAGATTTCTTTTTTTCTGAAGGGAAGCTCAGTTGCTTTGTTACAAGACATATCCAACAAATAATGCTTTCATGAAGGGAGGTCCTTAAGGCCAGGACAATTGTCCTTCACAATTAAGAATAAGATTTACCATTTTTTAACAGTTTTGTAAAAATTACACATTTTCCCAAGGAAACGTGTTTAAAATAAAAATGTACTTGTTATGGGGCAGGCACCTGGGTGGCTCAGTTGGTTAAGTGTCTGACTTCAGCTCAGGTCATGATCTCATGGTTCGTGGGTTTGAGCCCCACGTTGGGCTCAGTGCTGACAGCTCAGAGCCTGGAGCCTGCTTCTGATTCTGTGTCTCCCTCCAGCTCTGCCCCTCCCCAGCTCGCACTCTGTCTCTCTCTCTCTCTCTCTCAAAAAGAAAGAAACATCAAAAAAAATTTTTTTAATGTACTTGCGTTTTGTTAATCTGGCATATGCTGCTAACTTTCCTGTCTTTAACAGTAGGCAAACCAGGCTACTGTTAGAAATGAAGCGTGCCAGGAGGTGAGGAAGGGTTAACATTAGCAGCTCTTACCTACTCTGTAAGATAAAGAAGCATCTTTATGACTTACCTCAGGAATGACATAATGTTACTATAAACTATTTTTGGAGATTCTCTGTGCATAAGGAAAGGGTTTTTACTCCCACATTGAAGAGTATTAAAACCATTTCCCCTATCAAGGGTTTGAGGCTCATTTTACAAAGTCATTCATACTTACCTAAAAGAAACAGATTGAAAAACAGGTAACTTGTGTGTAACATTTTTTTTTTTTTTTTTTTTTTGTCATGGGACTT
>NW_027528276.1:3660865-3706210 GCF_008692635.1 Crocuta crocuta
GTCCTGATAGTGACACTCAACAGCTCAAGTGACAGCTCTGCTCCACAGCGACTCTCCTCAATGACCCCAGACACATGCTGTCCTTTCCGTGCTCACAACTTACCCTCACATTTTCTATTTCTTATGGACAAAAACAGTACATAGAGTATGTATAAGCTCTAAACAAGTCGCTGCTCTTCTCTCAGGATGAAATCTTGTTCTTACAGCTAAACTGTCCTTAAACTGGATTTAGTCTCTTTCCTCTGAGGTGGTTGGCCCTGTCCCCAGCAATGTGGATAACTGAACTCCTGATACCAATTAGCAGAACCATATTTGCTTACAATGCGGACGGCCCACCTCTTGGGTTTTATCAAGTGTCACTTCCATCTTGGCCATCAGGTCTGAGCCTACAGGCCGTCCCCAGAGTCTGCCTTCTCCCCACACACTCTGTGCGGCTCTGCGGCTTCAGCTGGACCAGGTTCAGAAACACAAGGCCCCAGTGCGCCTTGGCTCCTTTGTCTTCCACCCAGTGTGTCCCCACCACCACCCAAAACCTCCCCCAACGTTCAGACTCAGCTAAAATCTCCACGTCCACTGCAGACAGAGCACTCTTCCTAAACCTCTTCAGCATGCAATTCTCTACTATAAGTCTTAGAGATTTCAAAAGCCACATCCACCTCTCTGCTGGGTCCCTGACCTCTGAAATCCTTCACCCTCTGCTCCTATCTTCAGCCCTCAGCCAGCACTCCCTTGGATCCTAGACTATCAGTTTGTGGGGGTTTTTTTTGTTGTTGTTTGTTCTTTTTAACCTGAGAATTTAGAAATTGATGAAGAAAATAGATTAGGTCAGTGGTTTTTAAGCTTTCCCTTCTCAGACAAAATCATATACAGAATCCAATGTATAGATGAGAAAAAATCCAGTGTATAAACAGAAAAGAAGCTATGGTGCTTGAAGTAGACAAAGTATCTGCCTCTCCTGACTTACCCCACTGCAGAAAGAAACAAAAAGCAAAACCTCATTATTAAGGCGCCTCTAAAAACCACCTGTGGGGCTCTGTGAAAACTCCATTTACCTTTCTGCTCAAGGCTAGGAAGCCACAATTAACTTGTCACTCCATACCAGTGTTTAGGAAATGTGAGGCCTCCTGGAGGTCTACTCAATAAAATGGAAGGTGCGAAGTGTTCACAAAACAAACTTACTTATGAGGATGATGATCAGTAGTCTGACAATTCCAAAGGCAGGGATCATTTCTCGAAAATTCTTGCAAAGAGATAAATAATAATAGTCATATTGTGAGCTATCTATTGGTAAGTGAAACCCCAACTGTGCTCTCTCTTCGTCTACTTTTTTGTTTAAAATTTGAGTGTCCAATATTTACAAAACAAAGCAATGTGGCAAGTGCCCAATTTTCAAACGCATTTGGGAAGCACAATGCTGGTGCACTTTGGAGAACAAAATGAAACATGATATTTAATTCTGTGATATAAACTAGACATAACTGAATTAGCAACAAAGAATCTAAATATAAATAATATGAAATCAACACTTAACGTCATAGAGAGAGGATAGAGAGATGCTGTCAAACTAAGTTTGATGAAATATGATTTTTTGGTTAATATTCATTCGATGCTTTATCCTCTTTCCAAATAGGGGTTAGCGAAGACTTAACTAAACTCTGAGTATTACGTTAGTTTTTTAAGATAATCTCCCCAAAATTTAAAATACTGGTTTAAAAAATAAAGTTTTGGAGACCCTGAGCCTGCTTTGGATTCTGTGCCTCCTTCTCTCTCTGCTCCTCCCCTGCTCATATTCTGTCTCTCTCTCTCTCTCTCTCTCTCTCTCAGAAATCTAAAAATAAATAAATAAATAAATAAATAAATAAAATAGGGGCGCCTGGGTGGCTCATAAATAAAAGATAAAGTTTTAGCTTCGAAAAATCTGAATCCAGCTTACAGTACCCTCCTGTGTTACCAAAGAACTGCTGAGTCAGAAACATAGCTCCACTATAATTTATTGAGTTATATCTCCCTTCCCTTTCATGTTATTAACTCTCTTCCCAAAGGGTAAAGATACTGAAATACTCATGTTTATTCTAAATTAATTATTTTCGAACTGTCGTGGTCACAACCTACAGTAAGAAACAGTTTACATAAAAATCCCGGACACACATAAATCAAACAATGTTACATGTGATATGTACTGAAATTTTTTTATTTTTTTATTTTTGTTTATTTTTTTTTTCCAGGTAGGCTCCATGCGCAACATGGGGCTTGAACTCGTGACCCGAAGATTAAGAGTTGCATTCTCTACCAACTGAGCCAGCCAGAGCCAGGTGCCCCTCTTTTTGTTTAATTTCAGGTCACAATCCCTTAAAGTATATTCAAACCACTAATGGGATTGCAATCCAAAGTTTGAAAAACACTTTTCTAAATGACTTATATTTTTGGAATAGTTTTATAATTGCTTCATGGGGCGCCTGGGTGGCTCACTCAGTTAAGCATCTGACTTCGGCTCAGGTCATGATCTCACGGTTCATGGGTTTGAGTCCCGCATCAGGCTCTGTGCTGACAGCTAGCTCAGAGCCTGGAGCCTGTTTTGGATTCTGTGTCTCCCTCTCGCTCTGACCTTCCCCTGCTCATGCTGTCTCTCTCTCTCTCAGAAATAAAATTTAAAAAAAAAAACACACATTATAATTGCTTCATATTTTTCCTCCCAGAGTATTTTTAAAGTATACCTACATGATTAATGGGTTAACAACTAGTCAGGATTTAACAGTAGGCTGTTTTAAAAACTGGTTAGCAGGGTACCTTGGTCACTTAGTTGGCTGAGCATCTAACTCTTGATTTCAGCTCACGTCATGATCTCAGGGTTGTTGGATAGAGCCCTGCATTGGGCTCCATATTGAACATGAAGCCTGCTTAAGATTCTCTTTCTGCCTCTCTCCTTGTCCCCCTCTGCTCCCTCCCTGACCACACTCACTCTCTCTCTAAAAATAAAAAAGGGAGGGGTTGGCATACACACGTACTGTATCATGGAGTATAACATGGTTTGCCAACTCTGGAGGGCAATTTAGCATTTATCTATGGAAATGTAAAGGCTTTATCCAGTAAATCCACTTCTAGGAATTTATCCTAAAAAAAGTCACAAATACAAAGAGATAAATGTAAGAGAACATTCTTACAGCGTTATCTACAAGTGTGAAAAGCTGGTGTCACCTCAATTTTTTTCCACTGAACGATTAAATCAGGATTCAGCTATACAGTGTGCTGTATACTTGTACAATCTGTATGCACTTGAACAGATTGAAGTGGATTTCCGTGAGCCAAAATGGGGTCATGAGTAGATGGGGTCAAGATAATTTCTACCTTAAGATATATAACAATATCTTTAAGAGTGGATCCATTTTTATAGCCTTCATGTTGGCAGGATTTTGAATACATACAGATAAAGGTTTGGGGGCACCTGGGTGGCTCAGTCGGTTACACATCCGACTTCAGCTTAGGTCATGATCTCAAGGTTCATGAGATCAAGCCCCACTGTCAGGCTCTCTGCTATCAGCATGGAGCCCACTTTGGATCCTCTATCTCCCCATCTCCACCCCTCTCCAATCCCTCTCTCCAAAAGGGATATCTCTGAAAGCATGTATATGAAACCATTAACAGACTGTATTAGAGATTTTTGACTTTCTATTTTTCGATTATATTTTTTTTATTCATCACTTTGGAGATCGGGAAATAAAAATCAAGATGAAAGAAAAATTCTGGTGCTTAGAAGGAAGATGAATGTTCAGTAAATACTGATAAATGAAGATACCATGATTCCCAAATACCAGTTATGATTTAAAAGAAAAAAGTCCATAGATTCCATTCCCAAAGTTCTTACCACTAGAACATTCATAAAATAGCCTCCCATCAGAGCATAGACTCCTCCTGAAGCACCCACAAGATATCTGAGTGGGTCAAAAATGGAGCTGGCAAGGGACCCTAAAGAATAAAACACAAAGGATCAGACATAACTGTTAAGAATCATGAAAAATAAATCATTCTAATATAGTGTCGAAGTTGGAAAGTTTGGACCATTACCATATTAACAACAAATGTATTCTGTTTGTCCCTTCCATACTATAAAGGAACAGATGTGTGGGCTAACTACCTCCATTTTTCTGAAATATTAAATGTTCAACATGAAGACAGAATAATGAACAAAAAGCACAGACTCTGGAGCCAGAATTACCAGCTGTGTGACTTGAACAAGATTCTTAACCTCTCTGTGCCTTAGTTTCCCTTAAAAATGGAGATATTATTAGAACTTACCTCAATGCATTGTCAGGGGAAGTAAATTAGTTGATACGTGCATCATGCAAACACTGCCTGATGTGTTATGTACTTATTAGCCGTTGTTTCAAAATATTGCATACCTTTAGCCGAAACTATCAAAATACCTTAGACATTCCAACATTTTTTAAATGTTTATTTCTTTTTGAGGGAGAGAGAGAAAGCAAGAGGAAGAGAGGTAGAGAGAAAGGGGAACAGAGGATCTGAAGCAGGCTCTGCCCTGACAGCAGGAAGCCTAGTGTGGGCTCGGACTCATGAACCCAGAGAACGTGCCATGAGCCGAAGTCCGACGCTCACTGAGCCTTCCAGGCTCCCCGACAGTCCAACATTTTGTTATCTAATGGCTAGCCTTCTCACGGAGTCAAGATGTGGCCTCAGAACACTTATCAACACAGCTTTCAATCAGATCCACCAACCAAAATGAAACGTGTCCACTAACCCAAACAAGACTTTAAAACCACCTTATACAAACTCTAAGATGTTCTCTCGGTACTGCTCTGTTCTACTACTTAGTTTTTTGCTTTGAAGGCCCTCCTTCATTCTTTAGGATACTATGTAATACCTACTTTGTGCAAGAAAGACAAAGTGGCCCTAGGATCTTACAAACAGAGGAGTAAACAGTTATTATAAGAAGCAGAATAAAACAACTACTATGATTTCTTAAATGTAATGAATTTGCTATGGAAGCACTTAGGAAGGAATGGTTTTTCCAGCAGAGGGGTGGAAGCCCTGCTACTCTGAGAAGGAGGAGATAACATTTTGGTTAAACTCTAAAATATCTTTAAGATTTGGAAGGAAAACAAAGGAGGAGAAAATATTCAGAACTTAAGGAACTGGAAAAGCAAAGACATGCAAACAAAGGTATATGGATGACTAAAGATCATTGAGTAGTCCAGTAGGGTTAGGGCAATGGTCTTCAAAGGGTAACCTTCAGACTAGCGCTGGAGGGATTGCATCTTAATCATATGAGTAATTTATTTTTAAAATACAGATGTTTTAAATCTGTAAAATTTTACAGATTTTACAGGGGAGCCTGATGGCTCAGTCGGTTGAGCATCAGACTTCAGCTCATGGCATGATCTCACGGTTAATGAGTTCGAGTCCTGAATCAGGCTCACTGCTGTCAGGACAAAGCCTGCTTCGGATCCTGTTTGCCCCCTCTCTCCCTGCCCCTCCCCTGCCCATGGTCTCTCTCAAAAAATAAAATCAAATAAAATACAGATACATGTGTCCACTTCTGACCATGATGGGGTAACAAGGATAAGATTTTCTCTTCTGCTGGAAATAGCTAAAAGCACTGGACAAAATGAAATGGTGATCTCCAAGATAGTGGACATCAGATGAGAAAGGACGGTGAACCCTGAGAGGAAAGACGTAAATGAGGTGAATTGTCAGATTGCCCAGCTTACTGCCTTGAGAGAGATTACAGGCTAGAATGTGCAAAGGGGGAAACCAGGTAGATCTCAGTAAATTTTAAATTGGTGAGATAAGAGTTTAAAGTCCAGGTAGTGGGGTGCCTGAGTGGCTCAGTGGGTTGAGTGTCAACTTTGTCTCAGGTCATGATCTTGCAGTTCAAGAGTTCGAGCCCCATGTCAGGCTTTGCACTGACAGCTCAGAGCCTGTGTCGGATCCTCTGTCTCCCTCTCTCTCCACCTCCCCTGTTTGTGCTTTCTCTCTCTCAAAAATAAACATTAAAAATAAATAAATAAGGGGAACCTGGGTGGCTCAGTCAGTTAAGTGTCAGACTTAAGCTCAGGTCATGATCTCATGGTTCATGGATTCAAACCCAGAGTCAGCTCTGTGCTGACAGCTCTAGCTTGGAGACTGCTTCAGAGTCTGCATCTCCCTCTCTCTCTGCCCCTCCCTTGCTTGCACTCTGTCTCTCTCTCTCTCAAAAATAAATAAACATTAAAAAAATTAATAAGTAAAAAATAAAGTCCAGGTAGTGCTAGGCAGCTGGAGTTTGCAAGACAGAGCACCAGAGAGGAAAAGAGGTGTACAGAGAAGCACGTGAAGAAATTACCTGGGCCAAGGAAAGTCCCACCAGAAAAGAATAGAGAGAAGAGTAAGTGGTTTTTTTTGTTTTTATTTTTTTAATGTTTTATTTATTTCTAGGAGAGAGAGAGAGAGACAGCGTGAGCGGGGGAGGGTCAGAGAGAGAGGGAGACACAGACTCTGAAACAGGCTGCAGGCTCTGAGCTGGCAGTCAGCACAGAGCCCGACATGGGGCTCGAACCCACGAACTGCGAGATCATGACCTAAGCAAAAGTCGGACGCTTAACCAACTAAGCCACCCAGGCGCCCCGAAGAGTAAGTAGTTTTGCTCTCACAGCACCAGAGAGGCTAAGTCACTTTCCAAACTAGAAAGCTTCATAATTCATGGGGCATTGGTTAAACTACACAACACTAAACATGACTCAAAACCACAGTTTCTTTTTTTTTATTTTTTCGTAGTTTATTTATTTTTGAGGCAGAGACACAGCATGAGCAGGGGAGGGGCAGCAAGAGAGGGAGACACAGAATCTGAAACAGGCTCCAGGGTCCGAGCTGTCAGCACAGAACACGATGCGGGGCTCGAACCCACAAACGGGGAGATCATGACCTGAGCAGAAGTCAGACACTTAACCGACTGAGCCACCCAGGCACTCCTCAAAAACACAGTTTCACCTCACAAACCTTATCAGAAAGTTTCAAACTGCTTCCAAGTAACCATGTTCCAGGACACATTAAGGAATATTTATAGGAATGCAATAATAGTCACCGTGCAAAGGTTAAATGTCTAGCATCCAAACAATAATGGTCAGACATGCAAAGAAACAGGAAAATATGACCCATAATGAAGAGAAAAATCCACCAGTTCAAACCTCCCCAACCTGACACAAGTGTAAGTTTTAGCAGATAATGGCAATAAATAATTATTACAACTGTAAACCATATGTTAAGAAGTTAAGTAGAGACATACGAGATATAAAACACTCAGACTTCTAAAGATGAAAACTACAATGTCTTGGGGCACCTGGCTGGCTCAGTCAGAAGAGCATGTGACTCGATCTCAAGGTCATGAGGTCGAGCCCCAGGCTGGGTGTAGAGATTAATTACATGAATGAATGAATGAATGAATGAATGAATGAATGAATACAACTTTAAAAAAAGAAAATGATAACATCTATAATGAAAAAATAAATAAACTGGTTGAGTTTAATGACAGATTAGACATTGCAGAAGATTAGCAACCATGAAGATAATGGCAATAAAAGTATCCAACATGAAACACATAGAGAAGAATATTTTTAAAAATAAATACAGCATCAATGATCTGTGGGTCGATTTCAAGCAGCCTACATAATTAGAGCTCCCAAAGGAGAGGAGGGAAGTCAGGTACAGTAAAAATAGAGCATACTCTATGATCACATATATATAAAATTCTAGAAAATATAAATTAATCCATAGTGATCAGTAATTGCCAGGGAGGGGCAATGGAGAGAGATTCTCAAGGGTCACCAAGAGTGATGGATACGTTTATTGCCTTGACTTTGATGATAGTCAAAATCCGTGTAAGATGATAGCTTCCTGATTGTATACACATATCAAAATCTACCCTATTATACACTTTAAATGTGTGCAGCTTATTATACGTCAATTATACCTCATTAAATAGAGGCATAGTAGATCTGGGTGGGATCTGGATCGCGTTAGCTAGTACGAGCTCTCCAGCTGATTGTGATGATTCGTCAGACTGGGGAACGCTGGGTGGGATTGCAGACCAGCACGTCTCAGTCTTCAACGTGTATACAGATCACCTGTGGATGTGCTCGAAGGCAGCATCTGTTAGTGGGGCTGGTGTGGGGCCCAAGAGTCTGCATTTTTAACAAGCTCCCAGGTGGTACCAATGCTGCTGGGCCATGGACCACGCTTTGCCAGGAGCAAAGATGAGGAAACCAAAGTTGTTTGACATATCAAGCAATCTAGAAAAAAAGAAAAGCAAGAAAGACACCTCCACAACTTCTGGAGGTGAAGGATATGTTTACAACATAGATCGTAGTGAGGGTTTCACACGTGTGTACCTATCTCCAAACTCATCAAGTTGTATACGTTAAATATGTACAGATTTTTGTATGTGAATCATATCTCAAAAACGTTATTATTTTTTTAATATTTTTTAAATTTATTTCTAGGAGAGAGAGAGAGAGACAGTGCGAGCAGGGGAGGGTCAGAGAGAGAGGGAGTGACAGACTCTGAAACAGGCTCCAGGCTCTGAGCTGGCAGGCAGCACAGAGCCCGACGCGGGGCTCGAACCCACGAACCGTGAGATCATGACCTAAGCGAAAGTCGGACGCTCAACCGACTAAGCCACCCAGGCGTCCCTCAAAAAAGTTATTAAAAAAGCATTTTACATCGAGTTCCCCTTAATCTCTTCATAATTTCTTTATGGGAAATATATATAATGTATAAGTATATATGTGTGTTTCTTTATTGGGATATTAATAATTAATATTAATAAACATTATGCAGTGGCTCCACAATCTTGGATGTTTTGACTGTCTTCTGGGAACTGTCAATGATTTAGGAAGCATATAACATGATCGAACCTATGCTTGAGGAAGGTGACCCAGGCAGCAGTGTGAAGGGTAGACCGGAATGGCAGAGACACCTGCCAAAAAGCTACTGCAAAAACAGACAGAGGGTGTGAACAGGTTAATCATGTTCTCTCTTTTCTCCCTCCTCTGAAACTGAGGCAAGGCTGAGTCCACGGATTGAAATCAAGCTGCAGGGGAAACGAGCACAGAGGCTAGAGCCAGGTAGGACCTCACCCACACCGAGGTTTTCAAAGGTGTACGCAGGAACGGAAAAACAGGTGTGCGGGGGAATGGAAATAGAAGGTGGAGAAACAGGATCCACAAAAGTAGGAGGGAAGCACGATGGGGAGCTGTGTCACTAAGCATTGCCAATTCTGCGCCTTTAACACGTCTCATGAATGCTTCCTGCCCTGTGGCCCCACTGTTCCAGAAGGCTAGCAACATTTTCATTAGTTCAGAAATGGTGAGCACTGCAAAAGGGTGGATTGTGTCCCCCGAAAAGAGGTGTTGAAGTTCTAACCCCCAGCATCTCAGACTGTGACATTATTTGGAAATAGGATTGTTGCGGATATTGGAGGATAGTGTCCACAAATAGGATTGTGTCCTTATTAGAGGAGATGGGGACATATAAAGGGAGAACTCCACATGATGAGGAGGCAGAGGTCACAGTGCTACATCTGCAGGCCACGGGGTGCCAAGGACCGATGGCCACGGCCAGAAGCCAGGGGGAAGAGAGGAAGGATTCTCCCCTTGTGTATCGGAGGAGAGCGTGGCCCTGATTTCAGACTCCTAGCCTCCAGAACTGTGAGGCAGTGCAGTTCTGTTGCTTAAACCACACAGTGTGTGATTCTTGCTATAGGAGCCCTAGGAAACCGATACAAGCACCCATTACAATAGAAGTATCCTAACTTATTTATGGGTTGTGCATAGAAGTACTACTATACTACCGCGGGTTTGTTGATGCCAGGTACATTTTATTGGTTTTCTCTCATAGACTAGTATGGTTTTTTTAATATAATAATAGAATTTTTAAAGGACAAAACATTGATTACACGATATTTTTAAATCATTTCTACTTTATTAATGGTACAAAAATGCGTATCAAGACATGAAGAGACATAAATGCATATTACCAAGTGAAAGAAGCCACTCTACAAAGACTGTATGATTCCAACTGTCTGACATTCTGGAAAAGGCAAAACTACGGAGACAGTAAAAGGATCAGTGGTTGCCAGGGGGTGGGGGTGGGGGGTAGGGATGAATAGTGGAGCACAGAGGATTTTGAAGACAGTACTCTGTATGATACTGTAATGATGGATATGCCTTCACACATTTATCCCGAACCATAGAATGTACAATGCCAAGGGTGAACTTTTTTATGGATTCTGGGTGGTTATGATGTGTCCATGGAGGTTCATCAGTTGTAACACATGCCCACTCTGTTGGGGGATGTTAATAATGGGGGTGGGGGGCTATGCATGTGTGGGGCATGGGGTGTATGGGAAATCTCTATGCTTTCCTCTCAATTTTTCTATGAAACTAAAACCACTCTAAAAAATTAAGTTTTTAACTTATAAAATCTTTCAATGAGCAGATTTTTTAAATAAGCTTCATTCGTTTTTTTAAAATCCTCATTACATATCACAACCCTGAAGCACAAAGGTATACTTCTTATATTTATTTTGAGGTGGGGACAGAGGGCGCACACACATGGGTGCGCACAGAAGAGGGACAGAAAGAGGAGGAGCGGGAAGGATCCCATGTAGGCTCCTGTGCTGTCAGTGCAGAGCCCAGCTCAGGGCTTCATCCTACAAACTGTGAGATCATGACTTGAGCCAAAATCAAGAATCAGACACTTAACCGACTGAACCACCCAGATGCCACACAAAGTTATACTTCTAAGTGCAGCTGTCTTCTATAGAAATTTCTTCTTACTCATTGTTGTAGCCAAAATGTAAAATTTTTAAATGAAATGTAGTTTCAAATGGGAGGGTTACATCATTGACTGTGCCTACTCCAATTATGAAAAAAATGTGTTGTAATTTAGGTGAAAGCCACCATTCCCAGTACCAGTCATTTGTTCTTACAGATTAATCAAAAAGTGTTATGGAGCGCCTGGGTGGCTCAGTCAGTTAAGCATCCGACTTTGGCTCAGGTCATGATCTTGCAGTTCATGAAGTCAAGCCCCACGTAGGGTGAGCTCGAGCCCCCATTGGGGCTCCACACTCTGTTCTCCTTCTCTCTCTGCACCTGTGGGATTCTTTCTCTTTCTCTGCCCCTTGCTCACTCATGCTGTCTCTCAAAACTAAATGAAAGAAACAAAGTGTTGTGAAATATGTTTAAAACCCACTAAAACTCTTAACTAAGAAAACTTAAAACAAATTAGGAAATTGTTTCCCCCCTTTTGAAATGTTTATTCACTTTTTGGAGAGAGAAAGATGAAGCATGAGTGGGGGAGGGCAGAGAGTGAGGGAGACAGAATCTGAAGCAGGCTCCAGGCTCTGAGCTGTCAGCACAGAGCCCGACACAGGGCTCAAATTCACAAACTGTGAGACCACAATTGGAACTGAAGTCAGATGCCTAACCGACTGAGCCACCCAGGCGTCCCTTTAAGTGTGAACTTCTAAGACTTGTTGCACATTCCTAGCAGCAAAATCACACAAGGAGAAAATGATTTCCAATTATCAGTTTTCAGAATGCCCTTTCAAAGCATGAGTGTTTTTGGAAAAGCAGTTACATTCTCCCTCCTTGTGTGAAAAAAGCTATTATGTCCTTAAAGGAACACATTTTGTGTTTGCTTTTTCAACAACATCTGTTAAGTAGCATCCTACTGAAAGACTTTTGTTACCATAGGGGGTAAAAAGTCAGCAAATTAGACACTCATCTTTTTGTGAAAGAAACATGCATAGCCTTTAAAATGAGCAAAAGAGGGGTACCTGTGTGGCTCAGTCAGCTGAGCATCCAGCTTTGGCTCAGGTCATGATCTCACAGTTCATGGGTTCAAGCGCCGCATCGGGCTCTATGCTGACAGCTCAGAGCCTGGAGCCTGCTTTGGATTCTGTGTCTCCCTCTCTCTCTGCTCCTCCTCCACTCACACTCTGCCAGTCTCTCTCTCAAAACTAAGTAAACATTTAAAAAGTTTAAATAAAATAAAATGAGCAAAAGATTAAAGGAAACTCTCTAACTGATTTCAAGACTCCTTATATAGCTACAGTGGTATGGACTACATGGTATTGATGGAGGGATAACAAATTGGTCAATGGAAAAAACAGGAAACCCAGAAAGAGTCCCCACCAATACAGCCAACTGATTTTTGACCAAGGTGCAAAAATATTCAATGAAGGAAGTAGAATTTTCCAATAGATTGTTGTGAAATAATTGGATATCCAAAAAAAAAAAAAAAGAACCTCAATCTAAACCTCACATCTTATACAAAAATTAGCCAACTCAAAAATGGATCACATGTATCAATGTAAAATGTAAAACTATAACTTTAGAAGATAATGGAAAAACTTCAGGACCTAGGGCCCAGTGAAGAATTCTCAGATATGACCAAAAGCATGATTCATAAAGGAAAAATTGATAAATCGAACTTCATCAAAATTAAAAACTTCAGCTCTATGAAAGACTGTTAAAACAAGGCAAAGACAAACACACTCTGAGAAATATATACCTGTAAACTACATATTCAATAGAGGGCTAGGATCTAGAATATGTAAAGAACTCTTAGAATTCAATGATTAAAAAAAATCTAATTAGGAAATGGGCAAAAGACATGAACAGGTATTTCGCTAAAGAGGTGATACAGATAGCAGGTAAGCACACAAAAAGATGTTCATCATTAGCCATTGGAGAAAAGCAAATTAAGACCAAGATGAGATCTCACTACACAGAGGAGAGCTAAAAATAAGAAAGGTGACAACACAAAATGCTGGTGAGGACGTGGGGAACAGAATTACTTATACAATACGGGGAGGAATGTAAAATGAAACAGCCATTCTGGAAAACATTTTGGCCAGTTCTTTCAAGACTAAATATGCAACTACCATACAACCTAAGAACTGTGCTCTTGGGCATTTATCCCAGAAAAATGAAAATCTACGTTCACAAAACTCTGTACTTCTGTTCACAAAAACCTGTACACAAAGGTCCATAACAGGTTTATTTGTAATAGCCCCAAACTGGAAACGACCCAGGTAGTCTCCAACGAGTGAAGGGTTAAACAAGAGGCAGTACATCCATGCCACAGAATACTACTCAGCAATAAAAATGAATGATCTGTTGGAACACCTGGGTGGCTCAGTTGGTTAAGCCTCTGACTCTTGATGTTGGCTCAGGTCAGGATCTCACCGTTTGTGGGTTTGAGCCCCATGTTTGGCTCTGCACTATCAGCGAGGAGCCTGCTTGGGATTCTGTCTCTCCCTCTCTCTCCCCCTCCTCCACTTGTTTTCTCTCTCTCTCTCTCTCAAAATAAATAAATAAACTTAAAAAAATTTTTAATTGTTCAAAAAAGAAATGAACTATTGTATGCAACAACCTACATGAATCTCCAGAGAATTATGCTGTGTGAAGAGAGCCAATCGCATAGGTGATATACTGTATTATTCTATTTATACAACATTCTTGAAGTGAGAAAATTACAGAAATAGAGAACAGTTTAGTGGTTGTCAGGGGCAAAGGAGGGTATAGGGGTGGGAAAGAAGAGAGTATGGCTGTAAAAATGCAAAGTGAGGAACCCGTAGTTCTGCACCTTGACTCTATCAATGTGGAATTCCTGGCTGTGATACTCTACTATAATTTGCAAGCCTTTTCCATTGGGGGTAACTGGCTAAAGGATACATGAGACCCCTAGGTATTTATTTCTTACAACTGTGATGTAAAAAAGTTTAACTGAAAACAAATTGTTTACAATAAATAAATGGATGGATGGAAATTCTAATATTTTCTGCTTAAACCAAAATGGATCATATTAAGGCACACCCCGTTTCAGAGATCACTGGCGTATGCTGCTAGCCCCTACTGAGGCTTTGGGCCCTCCAGTTCTCTCTACATTCTTTTCAAGCTGTCTCTCTGAAGTGGAAATTTGCTCATGTTACTTCCTAAGACCACTAGTCTCACAAAGTGGGCCTTCATGATCTGGCTGTAGGTCCCTACCCAATATATGCACATGGACACCAAACTACACACAACTTACAACTGTACAAAACTCTGACTCTGACTCTGATATACCTGAGGACAGGCACGACAACTTCTGTCTGCTCATCTTTTTTTTTTTTTTTTTTTTTTTTTTTTGAGTGAGAGAGCTCACAAGCAGGGCAGAGGCAGAGAAAGAGGGAGAGAATCTTAAGACAGAATCTGCAACCCGGTGTGGGGCCTGAAGCGGTCTTAATCTCAAAACCATGAGATGACGACCTGAGCCCAAATCAAGAGTCAGACACTTAACCGACTGAGCCACCCATGTGCCCCTCTATCTGTTTATCTTATCTCAAATATTTTAATTCTAATTAACTTCTTTCTTTTCGTTTTTCAAGTTTACTTTACTCACCATCCTGAGATCAAGAGTCACATGCTCCTCTGACTCAGTCAGCCAGGCAACCCTCTAACTTACTTCTTTTTTTTTTATTTTATTTATTTAAGTAATCTCTACACTCAGCATGGGGCTCAAACTCATGACTCCGAGATCAAGAGTCACATGCTCTTTCGACTGAGCCAGCCAGGTGCCCCCAATTAACTTATTTTTAACACTTATCAGATTCCCTACTACACTAAGAGTGCAATAAATGTTAACTAAAATGTTTATTACTTCTGCTTTGCTTATTGCCTCCTAAGAGGCACGGATTCCGTGTCACCCTCAGAACACTGACCTGCAATTACTCCAGCCAGGTACACCAGCCCTACTCGGAGGCCTTTGTGGACCATTTCCAAGGGAATACCCAGCATGAGCTGCATAACAAGATTCCCCAGGATGTGCTGAACTCTGCAGAGACAAACACAGGAGTCAGATTATTATAAGCAACCCACATAGTTATTTCTTCAGGACATTAGCAGACTTGCTTAACTCAAATTCCATTCTCTAATTTTTTTAGGTGACTTTTTAAAAATAAAATCTCAAGGGGCACATGGGTGGCTCAGTCGGTTGAGCATCCGACTTCGGCTCAGGTTATGATCTCATGGTTTGTGGGTTCAAGCCCCGTGTCGGGCTTTGTGCTGACAGCCAGCTCAGAGCCTGGAGCCTGTTTCAGATTCTGCGTGTCTCTCTCTGTGACCCTCCTCTGCTCATGCTGTCTCTCTCTCTCAGAAATAAAAACATTTTTTAAAAAATAAATAAATAAAAATCTCAGCACAGAGCTTCAATATGCAATCTCTCTGTGACCCTCCTCTGCTCATGCTGTCTCTCTCTCTCAGAAATAAAAACATTTTTTAAAAAATAAATAAATAAAAAAAATCTCGACACAGAGCTTCAATATGCAAAACAGATAAAAGGACATTTTAGAAGCATATATCTATTTTATAGGTTCTGTTTTATGATAGTTACTGACAATGTCAGAGAGTGATGAGGCTAGCTTAGGGAACATAACTTGAATTTAGGTTTAGATGACAATTGCCAACTCATGTCAGCCCCAGCTTCGGTTACATGGTATTGAGAATATCCTAATTCACTCATATTGAGTTTAAATTTCAATCTTTTTTTTTTTTAAGTAGGCTCGACACCCAACATGGGGCTTGAACTCAACTTCAAGATCAAGAGTAACGTGCTCTATGGACTGAGCGAGCCAGGTGCCCCAAATTTCAATAGGTTTTTAAACAACCAGTCTTGAAATCTTAGGCTATTCTTTAATAAGACAGAGATGGCAAGAAAAACCTCTATTCCCAGTTCTACATTAAAAAGTTGAAAAACAAGTTCACCAGAATGAAAAAGAAAGTATGAATATTAGCTAAATTTTGTATCTCTCATTACTACAGTTTGACATAGAACACATCTGCCTATACAGGTGGTTTTTATTATAGTTTTTAAATAGGTAAAAAATATATTTTTATTTTTTTAACATTTTTATTTATTATTGAGAGAGTGAGACAGAAGATGAGCATGGGAGGGGCAGAGGGAGGGGGAGACACAGAACATGAAGCAGGCTCCAGGCTCTGAGCTGTCAGCACAGAGCCCAACGCAGGGCTCAAACTCACAAACCATGAGATCATGACCTGAGCCAAAGTCGGACGCTCAACCAACTGAGCCACCCAGGCGCCTCGGTAAAAATGTTTTTAAATAAAATCCATATTATTTTCCTTATCAAACCCCACAAGCATCTCTGGAAAATCTCTGAATGTACTTTGGAACATTTCCACATTACAATAATCCTTAATTTAGTAGCACAAGGCTTTATTTTTTTCTAAAAGAGATTTCGGGTTAAACCAAAAAGGTTAAAAAAAAATATGTGTTGGATCGTCCACAAAGTGCAAGAGCTTTCATATTCGTTTTAGGGATTGTGTTTTGGGTTATAATTTACTTAACAGGCTTTCGGGGCACACCCTGCAGAACAGATTACTTAACTTTATGGCCACGTGTGCACCAGCCACAACTATCACTGTCCAAGCCATCTTCAAAGACATACGAGAAGTAACATGTAATTCAGCACAAAAGAGTCTAGCAAGGACAGTTACGCGAGTCTTATGGAGAGCGCAGATATAAAGAGTATTTGGAAATACGTGGACTTTGTGAATTTGAACAAAGTCAGAGGAAGCCATCCCATCTTATTCTTTGGGAACAGGTTGAGGACAAAGTGACCAATCAAAACAAAAACAAAAACAAAACACAAAGAATGACCCTTAGCATTCTCTCTGCTGCTCAGTAGCAAGTAGAAATGGCATAAAGATGAGATCTGGTCATATACTCGGAATAGAAATACCAGTGTTTTTCGTCCAAATTTTATCTACCCTTCCAGGTCCAACTTGAATCCAAGTCACCTGTGAAGCCATCCCCAGCCCGATCTTTCTTTCTTTCCATTTATATTACAGTAGCTAATCCCACGTCCATTTCCTTATCACTTGTCTGCCTCCCTTCGTGATGCTGGAAGAGCTAACGTTGACTTTGCCAACCTCTCTTAGCTAGGGGTAGCTGTGTCCCATGGCTCTGGCTAATGAGATGCAAGTACGAGTGGCACCGATGGGAGACTAGTGAGAGAGCTTCTTTCCTGACAAAAGAGATGGATGTCACCAGTACCTGGTACTACCTTTCCCCTTCCTGCTTTTAATACCAAGCTACAGCTGCCAACTTACAACCATGAGAGAAAGGTCAAGGAAAAAGCAGAGATGCCAGCACAGAACCAAGTGTCTTGGCTTCATTAAACTGGTGAATTAACCACATACCTCTGGGCTTCTTATGTGGTAAAGAGTTAATCTCCATTTGTTTAGGACCCCATTAGATTTTTGATTACTTCCATCCAAGAGCATTCCTAACTTATACAACCCCGTGTGTGACCTACACAGCCTTGAGAATTCTTTCTGAGTGCTGTATTATGTATCAGGCACTGCAAAAATTACATTATAATCACTGTCTCATTTAATCACAGCAACCTTATGAGGTTGGTAGTAATACCCCACTTTACAGATGTGGAAACTAAGGCACAGAGACGTTAGGTAACTATTCTACACTATAATACTCTATGGCCTTGCATTACTATTTAACTGACTTTTCTCCCTTATAATTTTAAAGTCTTCGAGTACAGAACCACATTTGTTCAGAACACGGTAAATGGAAGACCAAACTGAAAGTATCCATGGAAACTGGGCAGTTAGCAATTTTGTCCTTGACTTGTCAAACCTCAGAGCCCTGTGTCCTGCCATGGATACCTATTTAGCCACTGGCCAGAGTCATCCTCCAGGGTCCAGAGCTGGCTAGGTCTCATAGATGAAGTTGGCCTCATCTGAAACCCCAAGCGTTCACTGGAGGAGGTGGGGTCCAGCAGCAAGCTCCTCACTGTCTACAGTGGCCATGGTGAATTGTGGATTCTGAACAAGGTTGTAAAAGACTACTAGTATATAAGAAGCTATAAACGAAAACTAATGCCCATTGTTTGTATTATTGCAGATGGACAACAGTATCATACACTCAGCAAAATGGTCATGAATTAATTCTTTTTACGTGTGTGGCACGGGTGGGTAGGGAGGGACTGATGATTCATATCCTAAAGGGAACGTTTTAACAACATCAAACAACTAGGAAAACATATGTGTGGTTTAGTAATGATTGGGTCTCTTCTCATTACTGTTCCTATATAATCACTAGCATTAGGCCGCCATATGCAACATTAAGTACATTAGACTTGGAGTTAGCACCAATGGGGTGAGGTTCTCACTCTGCCACATAGCCATGGGACATGGAGCAAGCAATACATCCCCTCAGCCTTGTACATGAAGCAGCAGGAATAATACTTGCCTCCTAGGGTTGCTGTGAGGATCAGACAAGATATGGTTATGTAAGTGCCTTATCAATAATAAAGCACCAGGGGCGCCTGGGTGGCTTAGTCGGTTAAGCGTCCGACTTTCGCTTAGGTCATGATCTCGCGGTTCGTGGGTTCGAGCCCCGCGTCGGGCTCTGTGCTGACTGCCAGCTCGGAGCCTGGAGCCTGTTTCAGTCTGTGACTCCCTCTCTCTCTGACCGTCCCCTGTTCACGCTGTCTCCCTCTCTCCTAGAAATAAATAAAACATTTAAAAAATAATAATAATAATAATAAAGCACCAACCAGGGGCGCCTGGGTGGCTCAGTCAGTTAAGCATCTGACTTCGGCTCAGCTCATGATCTCATGGCTTGTGAGTTCGAGCCCCGCACAGGGCTCTGTGCTGACAGCTCAGAGCCTAGAACCTGTTTCGGATCCTGTGTCTCCCTCTCTCTCTGCCCCTTCCCTGTTTGCGCTGTCTCTACCACTCTCAGAAATAAATAAACAATAAAAAAATTAAATAATAATAATAATAATAATAAGGCACCAACCAAATGTTGGGGGTTACAGGTACTCACAGTCCACCTCCTCCATCAGCGACTTAATATCATTCCTTACCCAGCATGTACCAGCATATAGGAGATGAACCTCCAGGCTTCCTCCCTCTTCTCAGGACTGTAGATAAAGGGGCTCTCCAGGATGCCTGTGTCCAGGGTGATCCACTGTTTCTGAGGCTTCCACACAGCATAGTAAATAAACACTGCCAGCTGACAGGGAGGGGCAGACATGAATGTTAACCAACTTCTGCAGAGAGTGGCCCCATTTAAGCCCACGGGCACTACCTTGGTTTCAAACAATTAGCTCTCAAGTGGGCCATTCCATAGCACGTGCTCAGGAATTAAATTTCCCTGCTGCATATCTGCCCATGTAACCGTGGTCACAGCCTACTTCCTCCAGTGAGTAGGAGCAGCCCTACACCAAATATAAAGAAGATGCTTTCTGAGCCCTCCCTACCCCCTTAAATACCCTCTGCCCTCATCTTTTCATTCCCATTTAGTCTGTCATTTACACGGTAATATTCAGTCACTGCTGGCTTCCAAAGAATAGAAGAAGGAAAGGGAACAATAGAAACTTTACAGCAGAGAAGCCTGGCAAACACAACCTTAACCAAAGGATGAAGGCTCATGTCACCAGGGACAACATGTGGATGTCCCCTACTTCCTGATGTGATATGATGAGACAGGCATCATAACTATCCAATCATCAGACAAGTCCACTTTGGGGATAATCTACAGAAACCTGCCCTATTCTCCTCAAGACTATCAGAGTCATGAAAACAAAGACAGCCTGAGAAACTGTTGCAGATTAGAGGACATTGTGGGGACAGGACAACTGAGTGTGAGAACTCTGGGTTGCAGGATACAGAAGGGACAGAAAGAGGACATTAATGGACAAGTTGGTAAAAATAAATATTAAGGGGCGCCTGGATGGCTCAGCCAGTTAAGCGTCCAGCTTTGGCTCAGGTCATGATCTCTCAGTTTGTGAGTTCGAGCCCTGCATCAGGCTCTCCACTCTCCATGCAGAGCCTGTTTTGGATCCTCTGTCTGTCTCTCTCTCTCTCTCTGTCTCTTTCTGTCTCTCTCTCTCTCTCTCTCTCTCTCTGCCCCTTCTCTGCTCACGTTCTCTCTCTCTCAAAAAATAAACATTAAAAAAAATATTTAAAAATAAATAAATAAATAAATAAATAAATAAATACTTTTATTTAAGGGGCACCTGGGTGGCTCAGTCAGTGAAAATTAAGAGCAGGAAAATTAAGTCAGGATGAAATTAAGAGCATCCAACTCTTAATTTCAGCTCAGGTCATGATCCCAGGGTTGTGGGATCGAGCCCCACATCAGCATGGAACCTACTTGAAATTCTCTCTGTCTCCCTCTGCCTGTCTCCCCTGCTCGTGCTCTCTCCCTCTCTAAAATAAAAAAAAAATTAAAATTAAAAAATAAAACATAAAGCTTTTATTTAAAAACCTGATCTTGGAGCACCTGGGTGCCTCAGTCAGTTGCACGTCTAACTCTTGATTTCAGCTCAGGTCATGATCTCACGGTTGTGGGACAAGCCCCATGTAGGGCTCTGTGCTGACAGCTTGGAGCCTGTTTGGGATTCTCTCCCTCTCTCACCGCCCCTCCTTCACTTAGTCCCTCTCTCTCTCTTTCACTCACTCTCATTCTCAAAATAAATAAATAAACATTTTTTAAAAAACTGATCTTTCAGAGCACCTGGCTGGTTCAGTCAGTAGAGTGTGTGACTCTTGATCTCAGGGTTCTAAGTTCAAGCCTCATATTGGGTATAGAGATTACTTATAAATAAATAAATAAATAAATGTTTTTAAAAGAGAAACATCTCTCTGAGAGAGACAGGTATCTTTTTTTTTTAATGTTTTATTTATTTCTAGGAGAGAGAGAGAGAGAGAGACAGCGTGAGCAGGGGAGGGTCAGAGAGAGGGGGAGTCACAGACTGAAACAGGCTCCAGGCTCTGAGCTGGCAGTCAGCACAGAGCCCGACGCGGGGCTCGAACCCGCGAACCGCGAGATCATGACCTAAGCGAAAGTCGGACGCTTAACCGACTAAGCCACCCAGGCGCCCCGAGACAGGTATCTTAGCACCTGCTCTATGACCCTTCCTTGGAAAACTACCCTCTCCACAGCACTGACCACAACAGTCATGTTTTGTATGATGTGGCCTTATCCTAGTATGCCCCAATTCCCCCCGCCCCCTAGCACTCACACACCTGATTGGACCGTGGGCAGGCCAGCCCATCCATAGGCTGGAAAGATAACATGATAGAGTGCGCCAGGAATGTTGACACATCAGCCTTTTCTTTATCTGACCCACAAGAGGCTAGGTCCCTGTGACAGTTCATTACATGAGTCAGTTTGGCTTTAGGCCATGATACCCAGATATTTGATCAAACATCATTCTGGATGTTACTGTGATGATATGTTTTAGATGAGATCAATGCTAAAATCAATAGACTCTGAGTAAAGCAGATTACCCTCCATAATGTGGTGCCTCAACAAATCAATTTAAAGCCTTAATAGAACAGACTGATCTCCTCTGAGGGAAAGAAAATTCTGACTTTGAGGGAAAGTATGATTGCCTTTGAACTCCAGCTACACCTCTTATCCCCATAGGTCTCCAGTCTGCCGGCCTACCCTAAATTTTGAACTTGCCAAGCTTCTACAATTACATGAGCCAATTCCTTAAAATCAATCCATTTCTCTCTCAATATCTATGTAGAGTTGGATGGATGGATGGATGGATGGATGAATAGACTGATAGTGTGTGTGTGTGTGTGTGTGTGTGTGTTTGCATGTGTACACACCCTATTACCTGTGTTTCTCTAAAGAACTCTGACTAATACCACCTTGATAATGAAGTTGAGACATCAATAGGATGAAGAGGATTCCATTAGAGACTTCCTAATGTCCCTGAAGTCACACGCCACACACATACATCCTCTGCCAATTTCTTTATAAGACATCATGGTGTAGGAGATAAAGGTAGGTACGATGAGGCTCAGGACAAGCCCAGTGCTGGCCCAATGGACATATGTGACCTTGGGCAAGTCATTCCACCTCTCTGAGCCTTGTACTCTTTTCTGGAAAATAAAAGGGCTTACTTGATCAGAGTCTGAAATAACACTACCTGCTACCACAGTACACATCATTAGAGGATCCCTTCTTTTTTCCCTACTGAAATGTGGAGGCAGCCTATAGCCTATAGAACCAATCAGTTCATGAGATCAAACCAATTTGTGACCCCAAGATTATTTGGTTTCTAAAGGCCCAACATCTAAAATGAAACGAAGCCACTGAAATTGTAGTCACAGCTGGAAAGGGGACTTGCTTGGAAAATAAAACTCAACCCTTGGCTGAAAGTGACTGGGATTATAGGAAAGACCTAAGGAGGCTCCAGGGAGGGTGAAGTTGAGTTCCGTGTGTGCTGTACGTGCCACCATCAAGCTCTCTTCTCTTCTCTAGATGTGATCGAAGCCACCGTATGTTCACAACTCCCCAGTGGTACCCGCACGAGCACCACCACACAGCCCACTCACCTCGGCAATGCTGATGGAGATGATGAACACGGGGGGTGGGAGGCAGTTAGCTCTCTCCAAGTATGTTCTTCGGACCTTTTCAGGAAGCATCCATTTTGAGACAACCCTGTGGACCTTTTTATTCTTGAAGGGGTCTTTACCTCCCCCATCCTCTCGCATTTCCTTCTCTTCTTCCAGCTCTCCTTTCATGTCTCTATCCAAATTCAGATTCACGCCCTCCATCTCCAAATCGCGATCAGCAGCCATTGTCCTGGGTCTTCCCTCCACCTAAAAGGGATATGAATATCAAGGAAAAATAGATGACTTTATAGTCTTTGGGCCATGGATCTTTCCTGAGCTGTCTGGTACAACCATTGGTTTCCTAGGCCTTTCCTGTATATTAATAGAAGGCAGTTGAAGATCTGGTGTCCACATACTCATAATATCTATACCCTCATCGCCAGCATGTAATTGTGACAAAGTAACAAAGGAAACAAAGGGAAATTCTACCCTTCCTTCACCTCTGCCACTGACTGTCAAGTCAACCATCAGTGTAAAAGATGCCATGGCCATGAAGTGATGCATCTCAGAGCTCAAACCATGCACACCACATAACTGAACCCAGTCTCCTCCAGCTAAAGTGAATGGTCCCCTTTCCCATTTAAATTTTTTTAATGTTTTTATTTATTTTTGAGAGACAGAGAGAGAGCGAGCGAGCAGGGGAGGGTCAGAGAGAGAGAGGGAGACACAGAATCTGAAGCAGGCTCCAGGTTCTGAGCTAGCTGTCAGCACAGAGCCTGATGCAGGGCTCAAACCCACGAACCACGAGATCATGACCTGAGCCAAAGTCGGACGCTTAACCGACTGAGCCACCCAGGCGCTCTGCCTTTCCCATTTTAGTTTCATCTTGCTTCTACTCCCAGGCCAGACACAGGTCTCAGATTTCTGACTCAGAAACAAAAATGATTTATTGAGCATCTACTGTGTATCAGGCACTATACTAGGGGCTTTCACATCTATTGACTCATTGGACTTCCACAATAACCCCAAGAGGTGGGGATCTGTAGTCCTGTTTCTAGATAAAAAACTGAGCTGCCCATTCTGCTTCCCAAAAAAGAATCAAACCTACATCTTCTCTAAGTTACCAGTTTCTTTTCTAAAATACCAGCACTGCCCATTCTGTAGTACCCTTGAGTTAGGAAGGCCATTCCTCCCGGCACAAGGTCAGTACCCTTGCTGAAACACATCTTCCCAATGATGCTCTGACATCCAAAGCTCTTGGCTGAGCTCCTCCTAATTTCCACAAGTATTCCCTTAAACTCAGGGCACCTGGGTGGCTCAGTCAGTTGAGCGTCTGACTTCTTCAGCTCAGGTCATGATCTCCCGGGTTCGTGGGTTCGAGCCCACGAATCGAGCTCTGTGCTAACAGCTAGCTCAGAGCCTGGAGCCTGCTTCAGATTCTGTGTCTCCCTCTCTCTGAGCCCCCCCTGTTCATGCTGTCTCTCTCTCTCTCTCTCTCAGAAATAAATAAAACATTTAAAAAAAGTATTCCCTTAAACTCAATCCTCAACATTCAATTATTCAAGCATTTATTCAGTAAATATCTATGGACCCCTACTATGTATCAGGCCATCATCCCTAGTCCAAAGGGTTGACAATGTAGTAGAGGAGGCGGAGGTCAATAAAAATCATACAAATAATTGTATCATTACACTGTGATAGAGGACACCAAGCAGGTGCATAAGATACCAAGGCAGCATGTCTGTAACAGAGAGGGCTGATCCATATACTTGCCTCTCCCTGGGCCGTGTACTGTCTTTCCCTGTTGGTCTGGTTCTGCTATCTCCTTTAATGTTTATTTATTTATTTATTTATTATTTATTTATTTATTTATTGAGAGAGAGAGACAGATAGAAAGAGAAAGAGAGAGAGAGAGACAGCACAAGCAGGGAGAGGGCAGAGAGAGAGAGGGAGAGAGAGAATCCCAAGCAGGCTCCAAGCTGTCAGCTCAGAGCCCAACAAGGGGCTTAAACTCACAAAACATGAGATCATGACCTGAGCCCAAAACAAGAGTCAGGCACTTAACCGACTGAGCCACCCTGGTTAACCATGTTCTCCCGGTTCTGTTATTTTTTACTCCTGGTTAAACTACTTAAATCATTCAAATATTTCTGTGGTCAAAAGGAGGGGAAGGGAAAAAAATAATACTGCAAAGTAGTACATAGAGTACAATCCAATTTTCGTAAAACGGAACATACTGATACACACACAGGAAGAGATCTGGAGAATTAACCGTGATTGTATCTGCTTGGTGGGTGGGATTTCACTCGATTTTTGGCTCCTGTGCAGGGGTGGGTCCAGATTTTGCAAAGCCTCANGAAACTGGCCTTTGAAGGAGGCCATGCAAGTGAAAGGGACCTGAAGTTTAAGCTTTTATTAGCTTCAGAGGTAGCCTCTGTTTATATTTGATTTTCAAAGTTTGTATTACTATTTTAATTTTTAAAAAAACACACAAAGAGGTGCTTGGGTGGCTCTGTCAGTTAAGCATCCAACCTCAGCTCAAGTCATGATCTCACAGTTCACGAGTTTGAGTCTCGAATCAGAGCTCTGTGCTGGCAGTGTGGAGCCTGCTTGGGATTCCTGCCCTCTCCTCTCTGCCCCTCCCCTACTCAAGCTTTCTCTATGTCTCAAAATAAATAAATAAATAACTTTTAAAAATAAATAAATAAATAAATAAAGCCATCTCTAAGACACCTTGACTTGATCCTAAAGTCTCAACTACTGTACTGTTTTCCCCCTCCCCTTTGTGGCCCAGCGTATTGGAGTCTGTACCCCTAACCAGCTGGTCATCTGTATCCCCCATTGGAACTGATCTCCTGAGTTACACCCTTCAAACAAATCTGCTTCAAGGGCACCTTGGTTAAACGTGGCTCGGTTGGTTAAACGTCCTTCCTTGGCTCAGGTCATGATCCCGGGGCTCATGAGTTCGAGCCCTGAATCAGGCTCTGTGCTGACAGCTCAGAGCCTGGATGGAGCCTGCTTCAGATTTTGTGTCTCCCTCTCTCTCTCTCTCTCTCTCTCTCTCTGCCCCTCCCCCACCTGCAATCCGTCTCTCTCTCTCTCTCTCAAAAATAAATATTTTTAAAAAGTTAACTTGAGGGGCGCCTGGGTGGCTTAGTCGGTTGAGCGTCCAACTTTCGCTTAGGTCATGATCTCGCGGTTCGTGGGTTCGAGCCCCGCGTTGGGCTCTGTGCTGACTGCCGGCTCAGAGCCTGGAGCCTGTTTCAGTCTGTGACTCCCTCTCTCTCTGACCCTCCCCTGCTCACGCTGTCTCTCTCTCTCTCTCCTAGAAATAAATAAAACATTAAAAAAAAATTTAAAAAGTTAACTTTAAAAATCCACTTAAGTAGTGATGTGAGTCCCAAGACGCAGGCGGAGCACCCTTTGGGTTTGAAAGCACATACCCACGCCAAATCTCACGTACTCCTTCCTCAGAATAATCTGAAGTAAAAAGCAGGCAAGGGTTGTGTCCCCACTTCTCATCTTCAGCCTTCCTAACAGACCTTCTTTCATCCATCTTTCATCTCAACCATATTTTATTCACTGACTACCTTCTCCCGCCCTCAAGCCACAGGCATTCCCTCTGCCTGCTTCAACAACACTCTTGTCCCGCAAGTGGACTTCTCTGACTCGGTGACGAGGTGCTAGCGGCAAGGTCACTGGAGGATAGGAACACAGGCTTTGATACGAGCCGGACTGGGGGAATGGCTTCGTCTGAGTTTTCTTTGCAACCCCAGGCAATGGCCACGGGCCTGGCACCAGAAACCGGAGAATGGTGGTTTCGAGGGCATGGGGGAAGGGAGAAAACTGGGGAGTTGTCTGATTTAATGGGTACAAAGTTTCAGTGTGGGAAGATAAAGTTCTGGAGATGGACGGTGTTAGGAGTTTCACAACAATGTAAATGTACTTAATGCCAATGAAGTGTATACTTAAAAATGACTAAATGGTAAATTTTAAGTTATGTATGTTTTATCTACCTACCCACACCACACACACACACACACACACACACACACACACAAAACAATAATGCAAAACTTTCAAGGTCATTGCAAAGATTAGATACAGTGTATCACCAGCACGTGCTTCATCAATTTTATATATATATATATATATTTTATATGACCCATGGAACCAGATGACTGGGATTAAAACACAGCTCTACTACAGTATCAACTGTAAACTTCCGTAAGTCACTTGAATTCTCTGAGCCTCAGATTACATTTCTTTAAATTGTGGTAATATAACATAAAAATTTACCGCTTTAGGGGCGCCTAGGTGGCTCAGTTGGTTAAGCATCTGACTCTTGATTTCAGCTTAGGTCATGATCTCTCAGGTTTGTGAGTTCAAGTCCTGCACTGGGCTCTGTGCTGACAATGGGCACCTGCTTGGAATTCTCTCTGTCCCTCCCCCACTCATGTTCTCTTTCTCTCTCTCTTACTCTCTCTCTCTCCCTCTCTCTCTCTCTCAAGATAAATAAGTAAACCTAAAAAAATTACCACTTTAACCATTTTAAAGTATAAAATCCAGTGGTATTAAGTACATTTACAATGTTATGCAACCATCACCACTATCTAGGTTAGGAACTTTTTCATTGTCCCAGACAAAACCCCCAAACCTATTAAGCAATCTCTCCATTCCCATCTCCCTCCAGCCCATAGCAATCGCTTTTCCGTCTCTATGGATTTACTTCTTCTGAGTATTTCATGAAAATGGAATCATACAATATGGGGTCTTTTGAGTCTGGCTTCTCTTACTTAGGAGAAAGTCTTCAAGGTTCATTCCTTTTTTTTTTTTTTAAGTAGGTACCACATGCAATGTGGGGCTTGAACTCAGAACCCTGAAATCAAGAGTTGTAGCCAGAGATGATGGGTTAAATAGGTAATGGGTATTAAGGAGGGCACTTGTTGTGATGAGCACTGGGCGTTGTATGTAAGTGATGAATCACTAAACTCTACACCTGAAACTAATATTACACTGTAGGTTAACTAACTGGAATTTAATAAATTCTAAGGAGGAAAAAAAAGAGTCACATGTTCCACCTACTAAGCCAGCCAGGTGCCCCAGTTACTACATTCCTTTAGTATAGTAATTAATTAAGTATAATAATAATAAATATAATTAATATAAGTATATACTTAAGTATAGTAATTAATATAGTAATTCTATATTTAACTTCTCAGGAAATTCTCACATTCCAATTTAAAGTGGGGATAATGATAGAACTTGCCTTGTAGCATTGTTGGAAAGATTGTTGGAGGTAACAGGGGCTCCTGGGTGGTTCAGTCAGTTAAGCCTCAACTCTTGATTTTGGCTCAGGTCATGATCTCACAGTTGTGAGATCAAGCCGCATGTCAGGCTCCATGCCAAGCATGGAGCCTGCTTGGGATTCTCTCTCTCTCACTCTCTGTCTCTTCTCTCTCTCTCTCTCAAATAAATAAACAAACAAACAAACAAACATTGAGGTAATTCATGTAAAGTACTTAGAATAGTATCTGGCACATAGGAAACACTCCATAATTGTTAGTGATTATTAGCTATGGATGAATGGATACACGGATGCACAGATGATGGATGGATGGGTGGTTGGCTGGCTGCCTGGCTGGCAACATGAAAAGGATGGGCTGAGTTTAGGGTCTATTTTCACACTGCAAGTTACTGGAAATCAACTCATACTGAATTAATTCTTTAAAATATTTCATTAGGTAGTTTCCGCATTAAACAATAGGTTATATTCAGAAAATTTAGGGAAGAAAATTCCCCTTTCATGTGACTTTTCCCCCAGCAACTTTTCTGAGAAGAAAGTCTTCCTCCCTCCGCTACATCTTCCACCTTCCCACTCACCCAGCTTCCCAGGGACAGACACTAAGTCTGGACCTAACTATTTCATTAATTTTCTTTGAATGCTGTCAACTACTGCCAGTTTTGTGCCTTCTCATGATTGGCAAAACACAGTGTGGATTGGAGACTCAGTGTTTAACTGCAAATATTAAAGCATTAAAAAAATTTTAATGTTTATTTTTGAGAGAGTGAGACAGAGTGCAAGCAGGGAAGGGGCAGAGAGAGAGAGGGAGACACAGAATCCAAAGCAGGCTCTAGGCTCTGAGATGTCAGCACAGAGCCTGACGGGGCTCGAACTCACAAACTGTGAGATCATGACCTGAACCAAAGTCAGACATTCAACCGACTGAGACACCTAGGTACCCCTAAGTCATTTTAAAAATGAGCTCAACTAGTGATGTTTAACATTGTATTAATAAACTCTACTGTAAATTGAAATACCATACACAATCACTTTATGAGAAAATAAAATTTTACAATGTAAATAAACAGCTTGGTAGCTATAAAAGCTAGAAAACTAAGAATTACATTTCTTCCAATTTTTCTCTTTTCTCCAGATTTCAAACTTTCCAAAAATTTTACAAAGTCGAGTCCACCATTTTAGGTATTTTAGTGAAACGTATTTCCCGAGCTGCAAAGATATCTGAGCCATTCAATTTAGCCAAGACTCACTGCGGGTCTGATTTCTTCCTCGGCATGTACAGTAGACAGATGTGATGTGCAGCTCTAGCTACTTCAGGCTCTGGCAACAGATGAAAATGCTGGTGGCCACTGCAGCATTTTGGTTTTACCTCTCTTCTCAATGACGGTCACACTGTGACTTCCATCCCCGTCTGTGTGCCCTGTTGCTTGGAGACAGGGGCCTCTCCCTGATTCATCTCTCCAACATCTGCTGCTCGATGCTCACAGGTATGCTTTCAGTCTCTGACATTCCCTGTCCCTCCCACTCCTGTTTATCTTCTGCTCCCACGCCTGAATTTCTGAGCACAGTTCACCACCTTGGAAACATTACTAATCAATGAAAAGACTATTCATATGTTGGAGGCTGTGGGAAACAGGTGCAGCCTTTTTGGAAGGCAATTGGGCAGCACCTATTCAATAGAAAAGCATATGACTTTCTTTTTTTAATGTTTATTTTTGAGAGACAGAGAGAGACAGCATGAGTGGGGGAGGGGCAGAGAGAGAGATGGAGACACAGAATCCGAAGCAGGCTCCAGGCTCTGAGCTGTCAGTACAGAGCCCAGTGCAGGACTCGAACTCATCAGGGCCTGAGCCGAAGTCGGACACACAACCGACTGAGCCATCCAGGCGCCCCGAAAAGCCTATGACTTTCAACAGAATCACCCTCCTCCTAGAAATCTATCCTGCAAATGTATTTGAGCAAGTATACAAAGCTATATTTCAAAGATGTTCAGTGCAGAACTATTTATAGTAATGAAAAATCACAAAGAACTGGAATGTATTTCAGTTGGGTTGTTGCATTTTCTGCCCGTTCTAATCCTTAGGGAGTTAGTTCTTCCTTACACTGTGCTGAAAATCTGCTCACCAGCATGTCTGCTCCTGGGTCCAAGGTTTTCTCTCCCTAGGCTAATCTAAGCTTATGCCATTAATTTTGTTCCTGCATGGGCGTGGCCTGGATATTCCATGGGCTCTACAGGTCAAAGTTGGGATAGAGTCTCTGGAGGCATACTTTAGATTACGAGAATTTTTGGAGGCCCAATTAAATAAAGCAGGAGTCTCAAAACAAGTCAGCAATGATTACGATGCATCCGCAGCTATCAAATTATTCACTTGCTGGCTCTCATCACAGTGCAATATACTGAGAGGAATTACTTACTGCCCTGTTTCTTACTCACTAAGCAAAGATCATCCAGGTTTCTTGAGCTTTCTTTAATGTTGGCTTGATGTGGTGCCTCACCTCCTTCCTTTTATCTTTAGCAAGTGGCTGTCAACTCTGTTGAAATCTCTCTCTCTCTCTCTCTCTCACACACACACACACAGACACACACACAGATCAAAACTGGATGGCACCGTTATGAAAAGTTTTCATCCTACCAATATGGAACAGTGAGGGTGGATTGTTAAAAAGAACGTTGGAGGAGTAGAAAAGACTCATGTTCTTCAAGTTAAAAATGAAGATATTCCCCCTGTGCACCAAAGACCTTCTCTTCATGGCTGCCAAGTATCCCTTTTGTTTCTTTAAGTTGGCTCCATGCCCAGTGTGGCCCTCAAACTCACAACCCTGAGATCAAGAGTCACATGCTCTATCAACTGAGCCAGCCAGGTGCCCCAGCAAGTATCCTTAAGAAAAGGAAAAGTGCGGTGGCTCAATTGGTTAAGCATATGACTCTTGGTTTTGGCTCCGGTCATGATCTCATGATTTAAGTTCGAGCCCTGCATCGGGCTTCATGCTGTCAGGGCAGAGCCTACATGGGGTTCTCTCTCTCTCTCTCCCTCTCTGCCCCTCCACTCTTTCTCTCTCTCTCTCTCATTCTCTCAAAATAAATAAATAAACAAACTTAAAAAAGAAATTAGAGGAAAACTGGAAAGAACTTCCTTACATCCTGTCTTTGTTTGGAATAAGCATTGCTCATGATATGAATCATGGGGCCATTGTGTTGGCCAAGGATTGGAAAGGGTGGGGCAATGCTCATTTACCCAGAACACTCTTCTGCCTTAAAAAAAAAAAAAAAAAGCAGAGGGTGCCTGGGTGGCTCAGTCAGTTAAGTGTCTGGCTTTGGCTCAGGTCATGATCTAGCATGATCTAGCGGTTTGTGAGTTTGAGCCCCACATCAGGCTCTGTGCTGGCAGCTTGGAGCCTGGAGCCTGCTTCCGATTCTGTGTCTCCCTCTCTCTGCCCTCCCCTACTCACGCTCTGTCTCTTTCTCTCAAAAATGAACGTGAAAAAAATTTTTTCTTAATGTAGAGAGAGATTTCCCTAAGGAGATTTACACAGGAGATCCTTGACATTGCCAAGAGATTTTTCCAAAAACCTTTCAAGAGCCTTCGAAACCATATAGTGTCTCCCAAAATTATGTTATAAATTTTAGCCAGAAAATTTTAAGTGATTACATTTCAGATCCTAAATATCTTCTACAAATGCAAATGTAAGCTTATTTATAAGGTTTGTTATGTAAGGAGTATTAATTAACTATGTTCAACACTCTGCACCCAAGGTCGCAAAGAAGAAAAGAAAATAGAAACTTGGTCAGGTAATTGTGCCTCTTTTCACCTTTAAGTAAACTTTAACCTCTCTCTTGAAGACCAGTTTCTTCACTGGCTGAAGCACTCATTAAAACAACTTGCCAAAGCACTTTTCCTTGGACCTATGTGACACACATCATACATCTCTTGGTATCAGAGATCCTAGACACCGCTGAACTTGACATCCCGTGCCAATTTATCCAAGACTTCTACTTGTGGCAAAACATAAAAAATAAAAGTCACTTTCTCAAGCCTCTTCACTTTCTTCTCATTTCTATTTCTGGCACTATCGAGTGATTTATTTTTAGAAGCCTTTTCTATTCCAACAAGAAACAAAGAGTTTAGTCACAACATGCAGGTTACACAAAGGCTGTAACTAGTAGGGAATAGTGAAGTCACGTGAGATGTCAAAGTGGAATGATGGGCCTGGCTCACTAACTAGTCAATGACTACCAAAGTCATTCAGTTCACATTCACTCACAACGGGCCTTTGAGGGTAGCTAATGAAATACAAAATCTGTTAAGTGTTGAATCTGCAAATGTCAAGGACTCCCAGTATATTCTTTTGATAATGCTTATATAATGCTCATTTGTCAGGATTCTTGGAGAACCCCCAATCTCATGAACCCTGGTGGGCAGCAGGGACCACTTAGCACTACAGAAGGTAAAAACTCCCAATCCTCACACTTGCAGGTCCCTAGGCAACTGGGGTTCAGGTATGTAACGTGGGCTTGGTCCATCAGCCGCATTTGCTTAGGATTTTTGAGGCTGGTAAAGTTCTTTCCAGTGGTGGCTATAAAGCAGTGGCAACAGTGTCCAGTGTCCAGCCTTGTGATTGGGGTCAGTTAGGCATCCAGCGGCCAATGCCAGCTGTATCTTGGAACAGGCTGCAGCAATGAACACGCAGCTATAGCAGCAACAGGGCCATTTTCGCCTACCTGGCTCTGTGATGCTTTTGGTGTAGCAGTCCTAGGTGCCTGACTCCCTTTGTCTCAGCTTATTTCCCAAACCTTGTTTCTGCACCCTTGCAGTGATTTTGTAACCTACCTGTGATACTGTGAAATACTAAGAAACAAATATTTTCCCACCCAGTTCCTGACACAGAGCTCCTAAAAGCTTTGGAATTTCCTGAGTGACAGGGGTGGGAGGAACTTCTTCTATTATTCATAATAAGCCCCTTTCAACCACACCAGAGTTTATGATAATGAAGGGACTCTAGGTGAGTGGGGGCTGGTTGCCTACGGAAATAGCCATGTGATTAAAGGTTAGAGAGTTGGAAATTTCAGGCCCATCTCTGGGAATGGAAGAAGGGTTAGAGATGGAGTTTAAGCACCGATGGCCAATAACCAATCATGCCTATGTAATGGAACCTCCATAAAAACTCTAAGCAAAAGGTTCAGAAAGCTTCCAGGTTGTTAAACACAGTGAGGCGCTGGGAGAACGAAACACTCAGAGAGGGCATGGAAATTCTACATCCTTTCCCGCATACCTGCCCTACGCATCTCTTCCGTTTGGCTGCTCTTGACATGTATCCTTTATAATAAGCCAGTAATAATAAATAAAGCCCTCTCCTAAGTTCTATGAGCTGTTCTAGCAAATTATTAAGCCCAAGGAGGTGGGGGTCACAGAAACCTCAAATTACAGCCAGTTGAGCAAAAGTATTCGAAGTCCAGACTTGCAACTGGGATTTGAAGTGGGGAGCAGTCATGTAGAACTGAACTCTTAACCAGTGGGGAAGTTAGTGGCAGAATTGCTTGGTGTGAAAAACCCAGATATTTGGTGTCAGAAGTGTGGATAGGAGTGGAGGAATAGTTTTTATTTTCCTACCCAATGTGTTTTCAATAAAATTTATTTACTGGTGTAATCATCCAGAATCACTCTCTGCCCTTGCAACCAAGAACCTAATAACACCTGAATAGCCAAGCAACCCTTCTACCTAGGGTCTTCCTATTACAAGTTAAATTAATTTCTTTTTTTTTAATGTTTTATTTATTTTTGAAAGAGAGAGAGAGACAGCGTGAGCAGGGAAGGGTCAGAGAGAGAGAAAGATACAGAATCTGAAAGAGGCTCCAGGCTCTGAGCTGGCAGTCAGCACAGAGCCCGACGCGGGGCTCGAACCCACGAACTGTGAGATCATGACCTGAGCCAAAGTCAGACGCTTAACTGACTGAGCCACCCAGGCGCCCCAACTCATTTCTTGTTCTGTGTGAGGGAGACACAGTGCAAGGAGAGCACAGAACCAGGAGACCTGTTTTCTGGTCTAGACTCTGCCACTTCCTGGCTATGTGAGCTGGAGCCAGTCCCTTCCATGCTCTGAAGACAGCTTCCATGGCTCTCTCTCACCTGCACAGTGAATTAGACAGTCTGCCTAGTAGTTCCCTAATCTGGCTATGTCTTAGAATCCCCTCAAGCATTTGTTTTTCAACATTCGTTTCCATACAGCTTCCTGAGCCCCACTCCTGAAAAAACTAATTTAATAGATTTAGCCGATCTCTGACAAGTGACATGGAGAGGGCAGCACCTATGAGAACCACAAAGTAAGGACTCCAGGGTCCACTCCTCTCACAAACTGTGATCATCCAACAGGTCATGATCTCACAGTTTGTGAGTTCGAGCCTCACATCGGGCTCTGTGCTGACAGCTCAGAGCTTGCTTCAGATCCTCTGTGTCCCTCTCTCTCTGCCCCTCCCCTGCTTAATCTCTCTCAAAAATAAATAAACATTAACCAAAAAACAAAAAAAAAAAATACTGGAAGGCAAGATAGGGGCATCTATCCAGGCCACATCAACCAAGAGTCTTACATCACTTTTTGTTGAACAGCGCCTCCCACTACCCTTTTCCTCTACACTCTGTCCCATTATCATTCCCATCGCTGACCTGTCAGAGGAGACCCGCAGAGCCACCATGCCCTCATGGCTACAAAAGGTCTTGTCACCTGACTTTTTGCTTGGCACCGTGAAGACCCAAGTTCTGCTCCCAACATAGCCTTTCATTTCCCTGTGCCTCAGTTTCCTCAGCTGTAAAACAGACCCCCCTTTCTCTCCTCAGTATCTTACACAATTATTGTAAGAAGCAAATGAAATAATAAGAGTTGCTGTAACACTGAGCATTACTGCCTGCGAGATTCTATGCTAAACACTCAATGAGCATTAATTTTCACAACCTTATACAATAGGATAATAACACAAAAAATTTTTAAGATAAAACAGGATAATAACACCCCCTTTTATAGATAAGGAAACTCAGGCTCCTAAGTAACTTGATCAAGGTAATGCATCCAGTGAGGGGAGGGCTGGGAGAGGAACCCAGGGCGTCTGACTCCATAGACCCTGTGTGTTCCTCGGCCCTGTGGCTCCCATGCACCAAGTGTTAAAGAAGCATACATCTCTATTTTGATTATGTTCATCCCATCCTTCCCTCTCCCCTAATCTCCCTTTTCTTGCTCGAGCTCCCCAAACAGACCCACAAGAGAGCCCGGGAGTTTCCAAGTGGAAAGTCAGCAGCCCAGAGGATGGGGCTGGGAATCCCCATCAATCCCACTGCTGCCACAAGGAGTCAAGATGCCTAGGAAAAGAAAAGGACTTGCCTCTGTGGAAACCCAGGGGACTAAGTCAGGTTCACCTTCCCTTCTTCATCTCACCCAGAAGAGCACAGGCACAGCCACCCACCTTAGGACAACTCCTCTTTGGCAGAAAGAGACTTCTGATCACTAGTTTATGCTGTTTTGCTAGTTGCATTCAAATGAGTAGGTTTTCAATATCTGAATTGTTTCTTTAAACAACTGGCCCCACCCATTCATTGGTACCAGGCGGGCCCCTGCCAAGGCTGAGTCCAGCCTTGATGTGGTCTGGGAGCCCTGGACAGCAGGCTGTGCTGGGTGTACCCAACTTTTGCCCAGGCGGGCCTGGTGGGGAGGCTTTTGGTGGTGTTGCTAGGCAACCTGGGTAATTGGAGAGGCCACAGATTGGGCTTCTGGGCCACAGAGTTTAACAGCCTCCTTCATCGTGCTGCAAACCATCATTATGCCCAGTTCCAGGGGCCTGCAGCAATCTCCGTGGTTTAGCCTGAAAGAGTGCTTTTTTAGCTACAGAAATTAAGAACCAGCTTTTCAATATTATGGGTTTGTGGCTGTGGTTGTTTTCTTTTTGCTGCATCTCTGAGGATACACTTGGAACAAATAAGCAAAAGATTTGAAAACAAAACCTGCTTTCACAAACCCCCCTTTCCAGAAGTTTTTCTTATTCCTAAAGCAAAGCAAACTCGCACTCGACTTTGAGGGTAACTAAGGTGGAGACACGCAGCCTCCTGAGGTCTCTGCACGCCCATTATGTGTTAAAAAGCTTCTCCCTTGAAATCCCACACAACTGTGGCTGTGGTTCGGGGTGGGGGAACCAGGGCCTTGGTCATGGGCAAGGCCTCTCAATAGAAAAATGTTTTTGTGCCTCTCCCATTCAACAACAACTGCAATATCCCCTCCCTAGTCTACAGAACCACTTTTACTTATACTACTTCAGTGGATCCTCCTAGCTGCGCCGTGGAGATGACATCATTATTATTCCCATTTTACAGAGGAAGAACTAAAGCAAAAGAGGCACCTGGGATCATATACCTACCTAGTCACACCAAAGCTGAGACACAAAGCCATTTTTCTGATGCGATCCTGGGCTCTTCACTATACCACGCTGCTTGCCCAGCGCTAAGATATGACATATATATATTTGTGCCTTATCATAATATAAGTAATAGTAATAATAATACACACTGGTGTAGAGACACAAGAACTTCATCCTAACCTCAACACATCATCCTTGTTGATTGTGGTCAGGCTTTCAAAGCTGCCTCGTGTATGCTAAGGAATACGGAAGAATTCCCAGAGATGGACACCTTATTTAGCTAGGTTAACAGACCTAGCGTACCAGAGTACAGGGCTGAAGGGAAGCACTGATCCAAGGTCATCTCTTCCTTAATTCAAGGAGACGACTCTGTTTGATAGCATTATGATACTACTATGTTAGCCCCTTAAGTAAGGAGGCAGAATCATTGCTTTCATGAGATACTTGCAGGTATTTTTCAAAAGGTCTTGTAGTGCCTCATCTACAATGTTTCGTGAATAGTGGTCTATTGATGACCAACTGTGCTAGTGTGCACAGGCCTAGATTTCTTGGGATGTGGGACTCTGGAAGCTAAAATCAGGGCAGTGCTGGGCAAATTGAACACCGTCACCTATCATAGACCACCTACATCAGAATCATCCGGGGAAGTCAGGTGAAGGTAGCTGGTTCTAATCCTATGGCAGTGGTTCTTAACCTTGGCCACACGTCAGAATTATCTGAGAAGATTATAAAAACATTGATGTTTGGGCTCATCCCAGAACAATGGCGTCAGAGCCTCTGGAGGTAGGGCCTGGATACTGTATATTTTAAAGTGTAACTCAGCCTAAAAGCTCCCACCCTAGACATTTGGATTCAGAGGGTCTGAGCTGGGATCTTGCCCAGGAATCGGCATGCCTTTTTGACAGCACCCCAGCGAATTCTTATGTGCACCGTGGTTTGATAACCAATGAATTCTTACATGATGTATGCATTCACTGGACAAGCATTCCTGAATGCCTTATGTATGTTGGGCTCTGGAAACACAAGGAAAAAACAAAACAAAATACCTCCTGTTCCCAGGCCCTCTCTATCCACTGAGGAATAAAATTCTACAAATTGTTCCAACATGGTATACTGTGATATAGATTTATACGTGAGTCAAACCCATCAGGGTGATTACAGTTAATCAGTTCACAGAAACCTAGTGATAGATTTAAGCCCCATGTTGGGCATAGAGCTTCCTTTTAAAATAAATAAATAATAAAAGAAGATAAAGGGGCACCTGGGTGGCTCAGTCCATTGAGCATCCAACTTCAGCTCAGGTCATGATCTCTCAGTTCGTGAGTTTGAGCCCTGCTTCGGTGGGCTCTCTGCTGTCAACACAGAGCCTGCTTCAGATCCTCTATCTCCCTCTCTTTCTGCTTCTCCCCCACTTATGCTCTCTCGCTCACTCTCTCTAAGATGAATAACATTATATAAAAAAAGGTTAAATAAATAAATAAATAAATAAATAAATAAGGTTGACTACCCTGAAGCCACCATGCTATGAGGAAGCCCAAGCTAATCATATGGAGAGACTGGCCATGTAGAAGAGCACTGAGGTGCCAGACCTATGAGTGAAGCCTTCTTAGACCTTATAGCTCAGCTCACCCACCAACTGAATACAGCCAAGTCAGTGACCCCAGTCGATACCACACAGGGCAGAAGAACTGCTCAGCTGAACTCTGCCCAAATTCCAAACCCACAGAATCATGACAAAATAAAATGATTGTTGTTTTAAGCCTCCACATTTTGGGGTGATTTGTTAATATAGCAATAGTTACCAACATACATCACCAGAACTAGAAGACAGAATGGTATCCCATACCATTCTGCCTTTCCATTAACACTGTTCATCATGGAATCCCTCCATAGAGCAGACTGCTGATGTCTTACTTGAAATAATCTCCATCTCAGTTTCCACCCCTGCAGCCCCTCCAAAGCAAACACAGCCATAAATCAGAGTATAGCAACTCTCTCCTTAAAACCTCTCAATGGGGAGTGCTTGGGTGGCTCAGATGGTTGAGCGACCAACTCTTAATTGTGGCTCAGGGTTTGATCTCAACAGTTCGTGGGATCAAGCCCCATGTTGCGCTGCAGTATAGAGCCTGCTTGGGGTTTTCTCTCCCTTTCTCTCTGTCCCTCCCCCACTCACACTCTCACACTCTTAGTCAAAATAAATAAATAAACTTAAAAAAAAAACCTCTCACTGTCTTCCAGATAAATACCAGATCCTTATCAAGGCTGGTGAGGTCCTGCATGACTTAGCTTCTGCCTGCTTTGTAGAATTTTACCATTCTCCCCCAACATCTATTTTTATTTTGATATACTGTTTCCCTTTTATATATATGTATTTTTAGGGACACCTGGGTAGCTTAGTTGGTTGGGCGTCCAACTTCGGCTAAGGTCATGATCTCACAGTTCATGAGTTTGAGCCCCGCATTGGGCTCTGTGCTGACAGCTCAGAGCCTGGAACCTGCTTCAGATTCTGTGTCTCCCCCTCTCTCTCTGCCCCTCCCTTGCTCACACTGTCTCTCTCTGTCTCTCAAAAATAGTAAACATTAAAAAATGTTCTTATATATATGTATTTTTATTGAAGTATTATTTTTATTGAAGTATTATTAGTTTCAGGTGTACAATATAGTGATTCAACAATTACATACATTACAAAATGCTCACCGCCACAGGTGTAGATACCATCTGTCACCATATAACATTACTGATGTACTATTGACTATATCCCCTATGCTGTACTTTTCATCCCCATGACTTACTTACTTTATAAGTAGAAGCTTGTACCCCTTAATCCCCTCCACTTATTTCACTCATCCCATCTCCCCTCTCCTTTGGCAACCACCAGTTTCTTCTCTGTGAGTCTGCTTCTGTTTGTTTATCCATTTGCTTTGTTTTTAAGATTCCACAAATAAGTAAAATCATATGGTAGTTGTCTTTCTGTCTGACTTATTTCACTTAGCATAATACCCTCTAGGTCCATCCACATTGTTATGAATGGCAAGATTTCATTCTTTTTTATGGCTAAATAATATTCTGTTATATATACTGCATCTCCTTTACCCATTCATCCACTGGTGGACACTGAGGTTGCTTCCATATCATGGCTATTGTAAATAATGCTACAATAAACATAGGGGTGCATGCATCTTTTTGAATGAGTGTTTTCAAGGTGCCTGGGTGGTTCAGTCAGGTAAGTGTCTGACTCTTGATTTTGGCTCAGGTCATGATCTCATGGTTTGTGAGTTCAAGCCCCGTGTTGGGCTCTGCCCCAGGAGCTTGGAGCCTACTTGGGATTCTCTCTCCCCCTCTCTCTCTCAAAATAAAAACCTAAACATTAAAAAAAATGAATTTGTGTTTCCGTTTTCTTCAAGTAAAGACCCAGAATTAGAATTACTGGATGGTATGCCATTTCAATTTTTTAATTTTTTTAGGAAACTCCATACTGTTTTCCACAAGTTCTTTCTACCCCAAGAACACCCCAAGCTTTCTCCTGCCTTAAGGTCTTTGCACTTGCTGTTCCCTTGACCTAAACCTTTCTCCTTCACCCCTCCACTTCTCCCACACACCCTAACATATATACACAAGTCTACCTCCTTCATAACAAAGAGCACCTCCCTAGGAAGTCTTCCCTGACCCACCCCTCTGCCCACCCAGATATTCTATCACATTCTGCAGCTTATATGCTCCCAGTACTTGTCACTACCTAAAAACATCTGATGTGCTTACTCATTGTCTGTCTTTTCTACTAGAATATAAACTACAGAAAAAGTAAAAAATGTGTAGTTTTTACTCCATCTGTAAGTGCCCAGTCAATGTTTGCTAAATAAGCCATCAAGAAATGAAGAAGGAAGGAAGTGTGGAGTCACAGAAATCACAGCAATCAGAAAACCCTGATCTTGCTTCACTTCTGCCTCTACTTACCCGTAGACAAGCCACTTCAGCTCCTGAGCTCCTGACCAGGAACCTCATCTTGACCACGATGCACATGGCCAGTGATGTGTACATATGCCATATGCCAGAAGTCCTCACATTGTTTCGCTCAAGAATCCCCATTAGTTTTTTTTTTTATGTTTATTTAGTTTTGAGAGAGAGAGACTGAGGATGCACGAACAAGGAACGGGGAGAGAGAGAGGGAAACAGAAGATCTGAAGCAGGCTCTGTGCTGACCGCAGAGAGCCTGATGCAGGGCTCGAACTCATGAACCATGAGATATAACCTGAGCCAAAGTGAGAGGTTCAACTGACTGAGCCACCCAGGTAACCCCCCCCATCAGATTTTGAGAAAGCTATGACCCCCTTACACATTTTATGATAATGACTAAAATTATTGTTCACAGGTTAAAATAGTTTCCAAGATAGAATTTTCTTGGGGCACCTGGCTGGTTCAGTCAGTAGAGGAAGTGACTCTGGATCTTGGGGTTGTGAGTTCGAGCAAGACATTACTTAAAAGAGTTTGAGATTACTTAAAAATAAAATCTTTTTAAAATACCTAGAGAGACAGAATTTTCTGGCATAGTCTCATTGGAAACATACTTTTGATATATTTTCATCCAAATCTTGAAACTATAGATTTAGCTTGTTCAATTTATGGAAAATGTCTGCCGTGTAATCCGGTTATCAAAGTCAGTCCTTACTGTCACACCAACCAACCAAACCAGAATAATTTTTTATCTGTAAGAAAATCCACCTTCATTTTTAAAAATTTCTATAAATGAGTTTATCTGTATCCCCATGACAACTAACCCAGGTCCCAATTGACTCTACAATACACAGAAAAAGAGCTAAGGCACGTACATTGAAGTACGTGGTTAAAAGCACAAATTCTAGAGAGGAGATTCTAGAGTTCGGGTCCTGATTCTGCCACGTAGTAGCTCTGTGACCTTGGGTGACTTATTAAATCTCTGGTTGCTGGGGTGCCTGGCTGGCCCACTCAGTCAGTAGAGCACGCAGCTCTCAATCTCAGGGGTCATGAGTTCAAGCCCCAAGTGGGTGTAGAGTTTACTTAAACAAAAATAATAAAACAAGTGAAAAGTAAATTCTAAGAGTCTGTAGTAAGGCACCACCCCTTCAGTTTATCTTACCTAATCTCTCAGGAACAAAGCATTCTCCAGTTGTCCTTCCGGTTTTTATGTCCTCAAGCAACGCACCATAGAATGATTTGGGACAAATCTAGTAAAGCTAGAGAAGGGAAACAATGAAAGCAGAGTTAGGGTCTCTTGGCTGGCTCAGTCGGTAGAGCATGTGACTTTCAATATCAGGGTCTTGAGTCCAAGCCCCGCATTGGACATGAAGTCGGAAGGGAAGGGAAGGGAATGGAGGGAAGAAGGAAGGAAGGAAGGAAGGAAGGAAGGAAGGAAGGAAGGAAAGAGAGTTCACAAGGATAACTTAAAAGAATCCAGCAAGCAGATTGCTGTTAGGAAAGAATACCTATGGAATCTGAGGGCCTGGAAACTAATTCTCTGAAAGCTATCCGTGTCCATGTACCCCCAGTTCCAATTCAACACACACACACACCCCCGCCGACCAGGGGCATATTCAGAGCCTAGTATAATTCCTGGTGCCCCACCTACAATTCCTTCTCTCTCCTTTACATAAGAAAGCACAAGTTAGCAAGAAGTGTACCCCAGAATTTGCTCCTGATTATGCAAATGTAAATCATTTGTATATTTCAGTACTTTTATTAGGAAGACTAGATTAGGGGCACCTGGGTGGCTCAGTCAATTAAGCATCTGACTCTTGATTTCAGCTCAGGTCATGATCTCACGGTTTGTGTGTTCAAGCACTGCATCAGGCTCTGAGCTGACAGTGCAGAGCCTGCTTGGAATTCTCTCTCTGTCCCTCTCTCTCTGCCCCTCCTTGATTCATGTTGTCTCTCTGTCTCTGTCTCTCTCTCTCTCTCCATCTCTCCCTCTCAAAATAAATAAATAAACTTAAAAAAAAAAAAAAAAAAAATAGATTGGCTGTAACCTAGCATACATCTGAGGCCAAAGCAGTAGTAGATCAGGACACCAGGCCCTTCATGAACCATTATGAAGTCCTAAAAAGGAAGTCCTAACCCAGATCCTTAAAAAAAAGGTTTATTTGCTCAGACAGGTAGGAACTCTGTCAGGCCTAGAGATCTTGGGGCCATTTCCATGACCTCCACGCATCAGCCACACTTTTGAAATACAAGTCAGATGGTGTCCTCCTTTTGTTAAATCCCTTCAATAGTTACCCAATACCTCTGGTATAAAATCTAGTTTCCTTGACAAGGCTCATGGCCCGAGCCCTGCCTATTTATCCATCCTCATTTCTTGCTATTTTTCCATTTACACTCCATACTTCAGCCATCTGGAGCCTCTAACAGTCCCAGCTCCCACCCTGCACTAGGCCTTTTCATGAGCATCTTCCTCTGCTAGAATATCTTACCTCCCCAGTTTGTTCACCTGGTGAAGTTCTAACAACCCTTTCAAGATCCTGTCCTAAACGCCTCGGCTGCAAAGCCTTGCTGAGCATCTACCACAAGCCTGCCCTTGGCTAGGTCTTGGATACAGTAAAGAACAAAGCTGACATAGTAGAATTAAATGCCCCTCATAGTTCCCTCTCTAGGCTCGGCTCCTGTCTAGGGTACCATGTCTTCTTTGTATTATCACCATCTCTTCCACAAGGCTGTGGGTACCTTGAGGATAAGACTTCAGTTTTATTCATCTTTGAATCCCTATTAGGGAGCCCACAGAATGCATCAAAAAAATGTTTCTAGGACCCATTTAATCACAAAGGATTTGTCAAACATTTCTTTTTTTTTAAATATTTTTTAAAAAGTTTATTTCCTTATATTGAGAGAGAGAGAGCGCAAGCAGGTCAGGGACAGAGAGAAAGAAAGTATCCCAAGCAACCTCTGCACTATCCGAGCCTGATGCAGGGCTTGAACTCACCAACCGTGAGATGGTGACCTGAACTGAAGTAGGATGCTTAACCGACTGAGCCATCCAGGCGCCCCAAACGTTTCTGTATTAGGGATATACAAGCTGCTGGTTACATAACTGTGAACAAACAGATATGGGCAGGGACCCTCTTGAGACCAACAGAGCACTTGATTGAATGAATGATGGGTGAATAAGTGAATGAATTCATGAATCAGGAAGGAGTGTGCTCTTCCTGACTAGGATAAAGCAGCCCAGAGCAGGAGATGTACAGGAATTAAGGAGCTGGTGTCTAGGAAGCTAGGAGAATGATGATGTCCTTTTGTTCTTTCCCATACAGAGGAACTTGAAAGACAATAAGGACTTGAACAAAGAGCATGGAGGCTAGGGGTGCCTGGGGGTTCAGTGGATTAAGCATCAGACTTCAGCTTGGTCATGATCTCACAGTTGATGAGTTCGAGCCCCACATCAGGCTGCACGCTGGCAGCAGCAAGCCCTATGCGGGGGCGGGGGGAGGGGGGCCCAACTGCATAGTGCTCACTGCTGTCAGCAGAACCCGCCTTCAGTTCCTCTAACTCCTTCTTTCTCTGCCCCTCCCCCACCCCAGTTTCCATGAGTTCTTTCTCTCTGTCTTTCTCAAAAATAAACATTAAAAAAAAAAAAAAAAAGAGCATGGAGTCTAGACTCTGACCTAGAGTTGAATTCTGGATCCATTAGTTACTAGCCAGGTGAACTTAGGGAATCCTTTAGCCTGTTTGTATCTTCGTTTCTTCATCTATAAAATGGGGATAATAATATCATAACAGGGTTATGATTCAATGAGATAAGGTATTTAAAAGCCCTTAGGAGCACCTGGGTGGCTCCGTGGATTAAGTATCAGACCTCAGCTCAGGTCATGATCTCATAGTTCGTGGGTTCCAGGTGGCATTGGGCTCAGAGCCTGGAGCCTGCTTCAGATTCTGTCTCCCTCTCTCTGCCTCTCACCTACTCACGCTCTCTCTCTCTCAAAAATAAATAAACATTTAAAAAATATTATTTATTTTCATTTAAAAGCCTTTAGCCCGAGGCCGGGCAGAGTTGCTCTTAGGAATTGGTGGTTCCCATCACTCGCTGCTCAATGTGAGTGCAAATTCGGAAACTGCAGGAGAGCCTGCTGGGAACTTCATTTCCCTCCACTGGAGTCCCAGCCCTGGTCCGGTTTTCTTCCCCAGCCCACCCCTGCCCCTTTTGAGCCTCCCTCTCCCATCTCTACCTCCCCCTTCACTATCCATTCTAGGTATACAAGTCTGCCTAAGTGCTTTCAAGGCCAGGGGTTGTCTCCCAGATCTTTACAAGCCTACAGGGACTGGGAGGTGGCAGCTGGGAGAGGCGGGGCAGGCAGGGAGGGAGCCAAAGAAGGAAAGAGCACAGGTGTTTACTGAGGCCCCACTACCTCCTGGGCGCCCACGTTGGTGCCTGACATGCACTGTCTCCTGCCATCATCACACCACCACTTTAGGGATGGGCAAACTGGGGCTCAGGAAGTGAACGGAGAGCTGGAAGAGGAATCCAAGTGTCAGGACAGCCCCCAAATAGCCTTCCACTCTGCCACGCTGCCCACCAGCTCATTGCATCCAATGCATGAAACACACGCCAGTTTTCCTATTCCCAGAGACTGTGTGCCCCCTCCCCCAGAATCCAGGTATGCGCTCAAACAGTGATGAACAAACAAATGAATAGTAACGAATGAATGAGCAAAATCCCTTAGAACCGGTACCAGGAAGGAGGAAACAAATAACCGAGGGGGTGGCGCCTGGCAGGCAGAAGCTGGAGCGGCTGTCTCCAGGCTGTGGTCTCCAGGGCCGGAATGGAGCTCTAGCAACTGGCTCAGTTGGAGAGAGAAAAAAAGTTGGGGGACAGACATGGGGAGGGAGGTTGCTTACTGGGAGAAAATGTGAAGAAGGGAGAAAAAGCCAGGGGTTGCCCAGAGCAGAGGAGGGAGGAGAGTGGCATTGCCTGGTCCCTGCCAACCATGTCCTTGGGGGAGAAACCAGACACAGCCCCCCATTCCTGACTCAACATGCTACTTTTTTTTAAAGTGTGTTTATTTACTTAAGTAATCTCCACACCCAAGGTGGGGCTCGAACTCACCACCTGAGATCAAGAGTCGCATGCTCCTCCGACTGAGCCAGCCAGACGCCCCTCGACAAGCTACTTTTAAAATGAAAGTTGCAGGATCCCAAGCGGCCATCCTGAAGGATACTCCGGAAGGGAGGTGGCCAAGGAAGTCCCCCAGGCC
>NW_027528276.1:3707354-3735806 GCF_008692635.1 Crocuta crocuta
TGCACCCCGCGTTCCCGGGCGCCTGGGCCCAGGGGCTGCCTCTGCGGCCCTGAAGTTCCCGCCCTGCCCGGAGCTCCGCGGTCCCTCCCCAAACTGAAATCGTCCCAACAGGTTCTCAGCCTGTCAGCCCAGGGGGAGGGAGGCTAAGGAAATCCCCTCCCCGCCTGACACCCCGCCTGGGCCGGGCCAGCCAGCCCTGCAGCCTCACTCCTGGGCTGGCCCTGGATGAATGAGTCCTCCCCTCCGCCTGCCTGGGTCTGAGCCAGGGAGCCTGTGACAGTCTCTGCTCTCTCTCTGTGACCCTGGCACCGGACTCCGTTCCTCCTCCGAGTCCTACCCTCCTGCGCTGGGTCTGCGTCTGTTTTCTTGCCTACTCAGCCCCTTGGGGAAAGTCCTCAGCAGGGGGGGTCTCTGTCGCTCTGCCTTTGGTTGTGGTGTGGCAGGAAGCCAGATCTGGTACTGGACACCAGAGTGGAGTGACTTGATGACCTCAGCAGAGCTTTAGTGACAAGGCCTCCGGGTTCTGTCTATCAAACGCATTCTGGGCCGTCTGGGTGGCTCAGTGGATTGAGCTTCAGACTTTGGCTCAGGTCATGATCTCACAGTAAGTGAGTTCAGCCCTGAATCCGGCTCCCCGTTCAACACTGCAGAGTCTGCTTTGGGTCCTCTGTCTCCCTCTCTCTATGCCCCTCCCCAGCTTCTCTCTCTAAAAAAAAATTAAGCAATGTTTTTAAATTACAAAAAGCCAAAAAACAAGTTCTATCTTGGCCCCTGGTGAAATAGGTTTACCAGTTTCTGATTATTCATCCGATGCATTGAGAATAACTCTCATTGTATAATAGGGAAAGATAGGATAAAATAGGCAGAGAGGGAAAGGTTGGGACCTGAGGTCCCTGGGTGGGGACAAACACATATCTTGAAACAATGCTGGGAGCAATCAACTACAGCAAACCCCCTCGGGCTTACGGTTCCCCCTAAGAATATAACAGACACCACCTACTCCCCCTGAGGTTCCCCTCAAGGATTTGACTAAAGACCTAAGTAAAAATAAGTAGTAGGCCATAAAATGTATGATCCACAAGGAAGGATATGGCCATTGACCACCCCTCATTCAATGGAAACCAGCCAATCAGGAATGGATAACCCAGCACCTAAAGCTATCCAGCCAATAAGGGTAGAACCTGAGAAGAAACAAGGGGGAAGGGAAGGGGGGAGGGGAGCCCCAGAACCTTATAAAACCAGGGCCCTTGCCTATAGTCCACGGACACTCACTTTTCAATGTCCCGTCTCTGTAAAGAGAGCTTTCCTACTATTCTTCCTTTCTAATCGTACACTCTAATAAACGTTTGCCTGCTGCTCATTTTGTGTCCACTTCATCCTTCGAGGGGATGAGACAATGAATCTCAGGTACTGTGGTAAAAACTCCTGCAACAATTGTACTAGGTGCTGGGGAAGGGCTGACGTGCCTTTAGATATTCTTTGTAAATTAGTAAGTTCACATTCAGGAGTTGTACATCAGTTGCTTGTGTACCTCTTTAATGTGAATCAGTACCTACAAATCTCAATTCTGAGATGTTATGTTCATGTTTCTAAGCTTGCAAAATTCGGAGCCTGACCCTGAACTTGGTGAATTCACCAAGATATGTTCCTTCAGAGCCATTGAATGAATCAGTCTTTTCAATGCTACCCTACCTAGCACCATCCCTCCCCACCCAACCGCCAGCATGAGGCCTAGGGGATCTTTACCCAATTGGATGTTCCATTTGAAATTTCTATAAATGTTGTGCCTTTTTTTCTCCAGCAGCTCTTAGCTGCTTAGGCAAAGAAAGTGGTAGGATCAATTCAGATTTGGGTGGTAAGAAAAGACAAGGGCCAAGTACCCTGCCTGCTCACCCTAGCGCCATATCTCTGAGAACCGCTCTTACCCACACCATCCCTTAGGACTTTGTCATATATGTATGACACAATCAATGTTGATCACAGTGATTTGACCAGAGAAGGACATTTGACTCAGGGGATGGTCAATTCATTTTCCTTTCCTAAAAATTTGCATTGGAGGCAGAAAGATTCTACTCTTGTAGTTAAAATGAAAAGCAGGGGCACCTGGATGGCTCAGTTGGTTGAGCGTCCGACTTCGGCTCGGGTCATGATCTCACAGTTCGTGGGTTCGAGCCCTGCGTCGGGCTCTGTGCTGACAGCCAGTTCAGAGCCTGGAGCCTGCTTCAGATTCTGTGTCTCCCTTTCTCTCTGATCCTCCCCTGCTCACACTGTCTCTCTCTGTCTTTCAAAGATAAATAAAACATTTTAAAAAATAAATAAATGAAATAAAATGAAAAGCAGTAATGAAAAGCTACAGAGAATTCCTCATGTGGAGATACACAGTAAACTAATTTCCATGCACTCTGAGCTTACCATATCATGTGGGGAAAAAACAATCTTTCCTTCTGTGTGTTGCCTTTACCAGTCACATACAACGCTTCCCTCTGACACTTCTGGTCACCACGTGTGTGGTTTTCCCCCACCAAGCAATTCTTTGAGACACCAGCTGAGTATCTGACACTGCCTACTGGGAGATAGCATCAGCTCCCACGGGTAAGGGTTCAGTCCCACAAGACCATTCCCCACTTCAGATGCCTGTCACCAGTATCCAAGTTATCCACAACTTCTTTTTTTAAATTTTTGTTTAAATTTTATTTTAGGAGGGGGTTAGAGGAGCAGAGGGAGAGAGACAAAAAGGGGTGGGGGGAGGAGAGAATGTTAACTAGGTCCACGCTCAGTGCGGAGCCCAAAGTGGGGCTCAATCCCATGACCCTAGGATCGTGACCTGAGCCAAAATCAAGAGTCAGGTGCTCAACCAGACTGAGCCACCCAGGTGCCCCACCCACAACTTCCATCTTATTCGGCTGCAAATTAGAAGTTCCCATACCTCTTTCCTCTGGTTCAATTGATTTTGCTAGAGTGGCTCACTCATGGGAATACTCACCATTACCAGTTTGTTAAAGGATATGATAAAGGATGCAGATGAACAGCCAGATGAAGAGGTACACAGGGCCAGCTTTGAGAGACTCCCAAGCACAAGAACTCTGTTCCCGTGGAAACAGAAGGGGTGTGTACCTTCCCAAATTCATGGATCTTTCACTGATCTGGAAGCTCCAGCCCCCTCCCCTCTCTACAGAAATGGGAGGGGCAAGGCTGAAAATCCCACGCTTCAAATTGAGGCTTGTTCTTTCTGGTGACCAGCCCCATCCAGGCGCCATCCAGGAGCCCACCCAGGGTCACCTCATTAGAACCAAAGATGCTCCTAGTGCCCTTGTTACTTAGGAATTTACAAGGGTTTTAGGAGCTCTGTGCCAGGAACTTGGGAGAGACCAGTGTATAATTTTTATCGTCTTACACACATCATTACACCTCCCACAATGTATTTAAATTATCTCTGTATATGTCTTTCTCTTTCCCTGCTAAAGGGCACGCCCTGAGATTATGAATTTGTCAAGATCAGTAACCTACTCTGTCTCATCTTTGTATCTGAGCAATGACACCAAAGTCGGCCACAAAGTATGAAACAGTGTTTGTTAAGCTTTTGAACCCGGGAGCACCAACAGTTCCCCCCTTTCGCAGGTGAAGGCTCTCTCAGCCACCAGCAGGTGTCAGGACATCTCTCTCTAGCTTCTGGCCGCCAAGCTCTTGGTCTGAATTGTGATCCATAGTGGATGGTAAAACTGCAGGTGAGTCCCTAGAGATGTGCAGAGTCTGTGGGATAGTTCAAGGCCCCAGAGTGTCAGGCCACTCAAGAGGAAGATATAATCTAGGCTGCATAAAGTTACTCCTTACATTCTTCCAGATTCCCTGGAGCATGTTTCCCAAGTGCTGAATTCTTTCCTAAACGTGTTCAATAAAGTGCAAATGTGAATATCCCAGTAAATTAGCTTTGCTTCTCGGTTTTAGCATTATATAGCTAAAAGAAATATGAATTTTTAGAAAGGTATTCTGTTTATGAAAAAAGATCTATAAGCCACGCACAGAGGGGCACCTAGGTGTCTCAGTCAGTTGAGAGTCTTACATTTTTTTTTTAAATTTTTTAACGTTTATTTATTTTTGAGAGACAGAGAGAGACAGAGCACGAGTGGGAGAGGGGTAGAGAGAGAGGGAGACACAGAATCTGAAGCAGGCTCCAGGCTCTGAGCCTGACACGGGCTCCTGACACAGGGCTCGACCCCATGGACTGTGAAATAATGACCTGAGCCAAAGTTGAACACTCGACCAACTGAGCCACCCAGGTGCTCTGAGAGTCTTACTCTTGATTTCAGCTCTGGTCATGACCCCAGGGTTGTGGGATCAGGCCCTGTGTCTGGCTTCATATTGGGCTCCTCGAGGAGTATGGAGCCTACTTAAGATTCTCTCAGGGCTCCTGGGTAGCCCAGGTGGTTAAGCGTCTGACTTAAGCTTAGGTCATGATCTCACAGTTTGTGAGTTTGAGCCTCATGTGGGCTCTGTGATGACAGCTCAGAGCCTGGAGCCTGCTTTAGTTTCTGTGTCTCCCTCTCATTCTTTCTGCCTCTCCCTTATTCACCATCTGTCTCTCTTTCAAAAATGAATAAATGTTAAAAAATAAAAATAAAAAAAGAGGGGTACCTGGATGGCTCAGTTGGTTGAGCGTCCAACTTCGGTTCAGATCATGATCTCGCGGTTCAGGGGTTCGAGACTTGCGTTGGGTTCTGTGCTGACTGCTCAGAGCCTGGAGCCTGTTTTGGATTCTGTGTCTCCCTCTCTCTCTGACCCTCCCCTGTTCATGCTCTCTCTCTCTCTCTCAGAAATAAATAAAACATAAAAAAATTTTTTAAAAAGAAAATTCTCTCTCTTCTTCTGCCCCCTCTTCTCCACTAGCTCTCTCTCTCAAGACAAAAAAATTTTTTACATAGCTCTCCCTATTAAAACAAAAAAAAAAATTACAGAAAACAGTACAGCAGAACTGAAAACACTAGATAAAGTATAAAGAAAATCTTATTTAGTGTATAACTGACCTTGGCTGGTATCTAAGATCCCTAGGAGAAAACAGGAGTAAACCAAGGCTAAATGAACAAATCTATTTAAAGAAGACACACCCCCAAATTAAGAAACTGGAAAAGGTTGGGGGTTTTTATTACCAAAATATAACTGACGTATAACATTATATAAGTTTAAAGTATACAAAAGATTTTTTTAAAGCATCTAAAAACATATGGTCAAACTGACCAAAAGAAAGTTCGTATAGTTTTGTTAATAACACACAAAATAGAATTTAAGTTAACAAAGTTATCAGAGATAAAGAGAGCTACTATAAATTGAAAAGAGTTTTTGATTTACCAAAAATCTGCTCCAATTCTAAATGTATGATTCATAGATAGATAGATGGATACCTATGTACATAGAAACATACACAAGAAATCTTTTTTATTAGGATCTTATAAAAGAAAAACCTAGTATAGCATAGAGAATACAGTCAATGGTATTGTATAGTAACAGAAGGTAACTACACTTGTAATGAACATTAACATAAGGAATAGACCTAGCATAGAATAGACTTATCCAATCACTATATAACTAGTGTAACGTTGTGTGTGTCAACCACACTTCAGTTTAAAAATTATATATGTGTTTGTCTATATCTCGAATGCCCTAATACAAGTAGGATATCTGGTAGCAGTGGGGCATCCATTCTACCACTTATTGCCATACTTCTCTCAATGCAAAGTGTGTTCCTTAAACTGAAAATCATGCTCAAAAACCCTACCCAAGAGAGAGAATTTGTCTTCTTCATCTGTATCTATCAGGATTCTAGAGGTGCCTGGGTGGCTCAGTGTTTAAGCATTCGCCTTCAGCTCAGGTCATGATCTTGTGGTTTGTGAGTTTGAGCCCTACATGGGGCTCTGTGCAGACATCTCAGAGCCTGGAGCCTGCTTTGGATTCTGTGTCTCCCTCCCTCTCTGTTTTCCCCTGCTTGTGCACTGCCTCTCTCTCTCTCAAAAACAAATAAAGATAAAAAAAATATTGTTAATAAAAGAAAATTAAAAAACAGAAAAGGATTCTAAATTGCAAGCAACCCAAACCAACTCTGGGTATTTTAAGCAGAAAAGCAATTTATTAAAAGAATATTATGTAGCTAGTAGAATTAATGAGAGGGCTGAAGAGAAGAATCACATTCTGGGCTGCGCAATGAGAAACAGCCAAAGTCAAGTTGCAGAATGGAACTGGTGCTTAGGACACCACCTGCTGTGGTCGCGGAGCTCTGGACACACAGCTGTGCCAGTGGTACCGCTGGCATTGAATACTGGCTGCCCGTGACCTCCGGAGCATTACTTAGCCGGGAAAGGATCTTTGTAAATACACACTGCATATATTCTCTAATGCAGCAGAATCTTGTTTTCATCATCCCAGACTCCCCTTAGACTCCTCTTTCCTGACCACAGACCTGTGATCTCCCCAGAGAAACAGGATGGGAGTATAACCCATCAGCATTAATCAGCATTTTCCTTGAGATTCTTCAAAGCGAAGCTGGGAGGAAGATGGTCTTTTCCTTTCTGGAAGAAAAAAAAAATGTGGCTACATGAGTCTGGAACTGCCAGTAGCCACAGACCTACCTTCATGGTAGAGCCAGATTTATCTTCCATAGCAATTTTACCATACGCAGTGGTAACTTCTAATAGCTTGTTGAGATGCAATTGACATAACAGAAACCAATGCCAATCAATTTTTATTTTTATTTTTTAATCTAGGCTCTATGCCCAATGTGGGGCTTGAACTCACGCCCCTGAGTGACATGTTCTGCTGACTGAGACAGCCAGGCTCCCCCAAATTCTTCATTACACAGCAGGGAATATTAACCCTTTTGCCATGCTCAGAGTTCTGGGGATTAGGAAGTGGATGTATCTTTGGGGAGCATTATTTAGCCCACCGCAGAGGCTAATAATGGGACATTCCTCATATGGCTGTTGTGAGCCATGCCTGAGTTCCCTCACATAAACTTTGTACAGACAGGGTGCCTGAGTGGCTCAGTCGGTTAAGTGGGTCAACTTCAGCTCAGGTCATGATGTCTCGGTCTGTGGGTTCGAGCCCCACGTCAGGCTCTGTGCTATCACCTAAGAGCCTAGAGCCTGTTTTTGATTCTGTGCCTCCCTCTCTCTCTGTCCCTCCCCTGCTTGCTCTCTGTCTCTCTCTCGAAAATAATAACATTAAAAAAATTAAAAAGAGGGGCGCCCGGGTGGCTTAGTTGGTTAAGCGTCTGACTTTCGCTCGGGTCATGATCTCGCGGTTCGTGGGTTCGAGCCCCGCGTCGGGCTCTGTGCTGACTGCCAGCTCAGGGCCTGGAGCCTGTTTCAGTCTGTGACTCCCTCTCTCTCTGACCCTCCCCTGCTCACGCTGTCTCTCTCTCTCTCTCTCCTAGAAATAAATAAAACATTTAAAAAAAAAATTAAAAAGAAATTTTGTGCATACATAGCTCACAATGAAGGTAGGTTACTGTATTTATTATTATTCATTTCTGTGATGTACCTTATTGGGTTTTTTTAGCCATCTCATGTCTGAACACCCTTCTTATTTTGAGGAATGGCTTCATTTATTGGTCTCAGTCGAAGGGAAAAGCCCAACTTGTGTTACAGAAGTTTGAAGGGAGACAAATATTTGCCCTCCCTATCCCCTATCATCAAGGCCATGGGCCAATAACCAAGGTTTTGCCAATAAATGTTCATACCTGGGACACTGGAGTCTTGTAAAGACCCAATTTGAAATCATCAAGGGCTGCAACAATGATGTCAAGAGTCTCAGGCAACAAATGTCCAGTGGTGGTGGTGTGGTCAGACTCTACTTGTGGAGAGAGAAATAATCAATGGGATCTAGCTTTTTTTTTTTTAGCTGGACAAATGGCTTTCTGTTCTTTTTCCAAGCCTGCTTCTCCTAGTTTCCCTTCTTTTCTGTAATCTATGTAATATCCTTCTAATGAATTCATTTTCTGCCTAAATTAGCCACTTTTGGCTTCCATTGTTGCAGCTGACAACCCTGATTCGTATCTATTGGAATTCTACTGGTCTGCTGTTTGTGACAGTTAATTAACCATGATCATTAGACTTCCTGCTGATGTGCCCCCTGAAGGTGAGACGCTGAGGACTTGATTAGAACAATTTCATGAAGTTGGAAGATGTAACAAAGAGATAATTGATTACATTACCTACAGCAAGACAGGGAAGTTTTATTTAAATTTCCCAGATCAGAGCAAATTTTAAAATTCAGAACCAGCAAAAAAAGAAAGAAAGAAAGAAAGAAAGAAAGAAAGAAAGAAAGAAAGAAAGAAAGAAAGAAAGAAAGAAAAAAATAAAATTCAGAACCATCATGAAATGTGGCATGAAATCTTTCTGCCTGTACCCAGCCATCTGGAACTGCTCAACCCTGGCTCAAACACGTACTAATTTTTAATAAGCTGTACAGAGACAACTGGATATCCACATGCAAAAAAAATGAAGTTGGTCCAATAGCTCACACTATACACAAAAATGAACTCAAAATGGATCATAGACTTAAATATTAAGAACTAAACTTATAGGGGCACCCAGGTGGCTCAGTCAGTTGGGCGTCCGACTTCAGCTCAGGTCATGATCTCATGGTTTGTGGGTTTGAGCCTCGCGTCAGGCTCTGTGCTGACAGCTAGCCTTCATAACCTAGAGCCTGTTTCGGATTCTGTGTCTCCCTCTCTCTCTGACCCTCCCCTGCTCACACTGTGTGTGTGTGTCTCTCTCTCAGAAATAAATAAAACATTAAAAAAAAAAAAGAATTATAAAACTCCTAGGAGAAAAATAAGAGTAAAATCTTTGTGACTTTGGGTTAAGCAACAGTTTCCTGAATGTGACATCAAAAGCACAATTGACAAAAGAAAAAATAGGTAAGTTGAGCTTATCTCAAACTTGATATGTTTGTGCTGCAAATATACCACCAAAAAAGAAAAATGAGGGAAAATACTTGCAAAATGAGAGGGAAATATTTCCAAAGTCATATATCTGATAAGGGACTTGTCCAGAATATATAAGGAACTCTTAGAACTCAGTAATTAAAAAGACAGAAAGCTCGGGGCGCCTGGGTGGCTCAGTCGGTTAGGCGTCCGACTTCGGCTCGGGTCATGATCTCACGGTTCGTGAGTTTGGGCCCCGTGTCGGGCTCTGTGCTGGCAGCTCAGAGCCTGGAGCCTGCTTCAGATTCTGTCTTCCTCTCTCTGACCCTCTCCTGCTCACGCTGTCCCTCTCTCTCAGAAATAAAAAACATTAAAAAAAAAAAAAAAAAGAAAGCTCAATCAAAAATTGAGCAAAGAGGGGCACCTGGGTGGCTCAGTCGGTTAATTCAACTTCAGCTCAGGTCATGATCTCACAGTGCAGGGTTCAAGCCCACTGTCGGGCTCTGGGCTGGCAGCTACGAGTCTGGAGCCTTGATTCAGGTTCTGTGTTTCACCCTCTCTCTCTGCCCTTCCCCCATGTGTGTGCCCACGTTCTCTCTCTCTCTCTCTCTTCCTCTTTCTCTCTTTCTGTCTCAAAATAAATACATAAACATTTTTTTAAAAAACAAATACAGTTAGATCTTTAAAAAAAAAATTGAGCAGGGCACCTGGGTGGCTCAGTCAGTTGAGCATATGATTTTGGCTCAGGTCATGATCTCATGGTTCGTGGGTTGGAGCCCTATATCGGGTTTTATGCTGACAGCATGGAGCCTGCTTAAGATCCTCTGTCTCCTTCTCTCACTCTGCCCCTCCTCTGCCATGCTCACTCTCTCTATCTCAAAAATAAATAAACATTTAAACATTCTTTTTAAAAATCGAGCAAAGAACAGTCAGTTAAGCTTCCAACTTCAGCTCAGGCCATGATCTCACAATTCGTGAGTTGCAGCCCCTGTCAGGCTCTGTGCTGATAGCTCAGAGCCTGGAACCCGTTTGAGTTCTGTGTCTCCCTCTCTCTGCCCCTCCCCTGCCTTCTCTGTCTCTCTTTCTTTCTCTCTCAAAAATAAACATTATTAAAAAAAATTTTAATTGAGCAAAGAATTAGAATAGATATTTCTCCAAATAATATATACAAATGACATAAGCACATGAAAATATGTTCAACATCATTCATCATTGGTCACTAGAATTGAGCAAATAAAACCCCCAGTGAGATACCCACATGACATCAACCTGACCTCTAGGGAAGCAAATGAGGAAAAATCATTGAGTTCAACCAATGACTGATGGACAATTAATGGTTTGTGATTTAATCAATCTGCTTTTATAATGAAACTCCAGTACAAACTCTGGACTCTGAAGCTTGGTAAGGGTTCACGGTTGGCAAACATTGATGTGTGAGGAAGTGGTATGCCCTGACTTCACAGGTAGAGGGCATGAAAGCTCTCCATTTGAGGCCATCCTGACTTCTGCATCTCTTCCTTTGGCTGGTCCTTACTTGTATTGTTTATAACAAAACTTTAATTTTAATTATAGAACTTTCCTAAGTTATGTGAGTCATTCTACCAAATTTTCAAACCGGAGGGGACTGTGGGAACCCTCACACCCATAGCCAGTTCATATGAAGTGGGAGTGGCCTAGGGATGACTCAAGTTTGGGTGACATCTGAAGGGAAGGCAGTTTTGTTGGGGACCATGCCTTTTAATCATGGGTTCTGAGCTAACTCCTCATGGGTAGCGCCAGATTTTTATTTTAGTAAACTAGTTGGTGTCAGAATATTACCTTATATGGCAAAAGATATAATTAAATTAAAGCTATCTTGAGACAAGGATAATCCACCTGGATCATCCAAGTGGAACTTAAAGGGAATCCCATGTATCCTTGTAAGAGAGATTTGCCCCAGACAGAGGAAGAAAAAGCAATGTGACCACAGATGCAAAGAATAGAATGGTGTAGGAACAAGCTGGGAAATGCTAGCAGCCAACAGGAGCCGGAAGAGGCAATGAACAGATTCTACCCATGGAGTGTTCAGATGGAGAAGAGCCTGGCCAAGGTCGTGATTCTTGATTTTGACCCAGTGAAACCTATTTCAGACATCTGACCTCTAGCATTATGTGAGAATAAGTTCCTGCTGTCTCAAGCCACCAAGTTGGTGGCAATTTGGGATAGCGGCCATAGGAAGCCAATATATCTCATTTATAGATAAAGTTGAGGCCCAGAAACTGTCCTCAAATCCTGCAACAAGGACAAAATCACATTCAGGTTATCTGGCTCCAGAGCCCATGCTCCTAATGGCTACACTGTCCTATAGGTAACAGAAAGAGGATTCTCATAGCTCACCATCTTGCTGTGGTTGCCACATTCACTTCCTCACAGCATCTTTCTGGAGATGTTAATTTCTGCGTTAACTTCTTGTAGGTACAGGAAACAAAGGCATCCCTAGCTTACCGCACGAAATGGGAATTTGGTGTCAAGATTCACGGATAAGAAGCACAAAACCCATCTTGGGCCCTATATCCAGGCTTTGTGCAACTGAACCATGGTTCTTTGCCATTTAGATACAGTAAAGCTCTAGCGCACAAAGGCAACTCCAGTGGTCCCTCCCCGCCCCCATCCACAGGAGGTCATCCATCTATCGCTTCCTACCCAAGTGACTCCTCCATTCTGTGAACACAGCTGATCTTTGTCCTTGCCTGTGCTTCTTCCTGATGCTTCTACTGATCTCTTCTGTCCCTGTTCTTCTATCTCCTGCTTGATTTCTTCTTTCTCGTAGATGCTACTGTCTATGGCTTCTCCTTAGAACTTTTCCTTTTGTGTCTCAACTACTGTTTCCCGCGTAGTCAAATGCCCCAAAAAGGAACATGGTGAGGTTGGTCAAGCACTATCTGATCTGGTACCCTTATTGGTCAGAGGTCTCTTTCTAGGCCACTTTATAGTGTTTAGATTGCACTCAATATATTAAAAGACAGGTCTATAATGGCTTTTAATTTTAAAATGCTGTTATTTGCAAAATGCTGGAAATCCTCTCTTTGCAGTATTCAATCTTAAAATGAAAAAATTTAAATGTCAGCTAAAGCATATGTACAGGAGTACACCATTTTTCAAAACCGGTTTAGAAGATATGTAAGCAAAACAGTCGGTTCAATGCCCAGCTTCTCTCTTTGTTGGGGTCCCGCAGCAAGTAATGGAAAGAAAGCATAGCTAAGTTGAAAAGTGAAGGAAAACTAGCTGAATATAAGTGACTGCATTGAGAGATACTTTCTGACTTTATTAGTAAGAGCTGTGTTTGGCATTTGAGATGCATTATCTCAGTTAATTCTGGTAATTCACCTGTGATACAGGTTCATTTTACGGATAAGCAAACTGGGTTCAGAGAGGCTGCGACTGGCCGAGGCTTACTCAGTGTGGTCAAAACGGAGTTGGGATTTGAGACCACCTCTGCCAAATCCTCAGATCTGTGTTTTAACCACATCATGCCACTCTTTGTCAAAGAGAAGAGAGGCCTCTACTGCATCCCATCTCTAGGAACAGTTACCAGCAGCAATGGCAGTTAGGGCCACGACAGCAGAGAGGAGAATCAGGCTCAGCCCAGGGAGGGATGGCAGGAAGACCCAAAGCGTTGCGGTACCTATGGCGAATACCTGTTGATAAAAAATTGCTAATACCTGTTAATACAGATTCTGCATCTCAGCAAAGGAAGCCGGAATCTCTTTTGGTGGCCTCAGAAAAGCCACCATTCTCATACCATATTGAGGGTGGCCTCTGCTATGCTGTCCGGTTTTGGGGGATGGGGAGCAAACATTTGCTACCAGATGATTATTCCCCTTTTGCACCATGCTCCTTTGACATATGTGGTACTTAGCTTATCTTTCCTTTTCTCCCTTTTATTTGTCATCCTCTATTAACTTTCTATTTACTTCCCCTCGGAAATAACATAGTACAGTGGCTAAGGTCATGGACTCTGGACCCAGACTTTTTGAGTTCTGGCCCTACTCCTTACTAGCTATGCGATCTTGGAAAAATTCCATAAATTCCCCATACCTTAGTTTCCTTTTTAAAATCTTACCATGTAAATTTGCATACTTCTGATCCATTCTTTTTAACAGCTGCATTGGATGTAGCATACTTTCTACAGAGAATGATAAACATTGTCTTTAGTCTCAGTGTTTGGCCATTGTAAACAATGCTGCAATAAACACCGTTATACATATAATCAGTGCTTTTCTACCCAGAAGTGGGATTTGTAGAAGAGTGTGTTTTTACTTTATGTTTTTATTTTATTTTATTTTTAGAAAAAGAGAGAACGCACAAATAGGGGAGAGGGGCAGAGGGTGAGAGAGAGAGAGAGAGAGAGAGAGTCTTAAGCAGGCTCCATACTCCGCATGGAGCCCAACATAGGCTTGATCACATGACCCTAGGATCATGACCTGAGCTGAAATCAGGAGTCAGACACTCAACCAACCGAGCCACCCACATTCCCCTGTTTTTATTTTTAATAGGTGTGACTGACATGCTTTCCAAAAAAGCTATAGCAGGAGTACCTGGCTGGTTCAGTTGGTAGAGCATGTGACTCTTGATGTCAGGGTCATGAGTTTGAGCCCCACATTGGGCATAGAGATTACTTAATTTTAAAAAGGCTATACTGGGGCGCCTGGGTGGCTTAGTCGGTTAAGCGTCCGACTTTCGCTTAGGTCATGATCTCGCGGTTCGTCGGTTTGAGCCCCGCGTTGGGCTCTGTGCTGCCTGCCAGCTCAGAGCCTGGAGCCTGTTTCAGAGTCTGTCACTCCCTCTCTCTCTGACCCTCCCCTGCTCACGCTGTCTCTCTCTCTCTCTCCTGGAAATAAATAAAACATTTAAAAAAAAAAAAAGGCTGTACTACTTTACAGCAATATATGATCATGCCTCTTTTTCAGCAATCCCATCAACAATAAATATTATCTGAATTTTTAAATTTCACCATCTGATAAGTACAAAGTGAAACCTTACTGTTACTTTAATTTCCATGTCCCTGGCTATTGTGAGGCTGAGCACTCTACTATGCTCCTTGTGCCTACAGATTTGTGAATTACTTCTCCATGTCCTTTGTCTATTTTTCTATTCAGTTCTTTTTTTTTTTAATTTTTTAAACATTTATTTATTTTTGAGAGACAGAGTGTAAGCAGGGGAGGGGCAGAGAGAGAGGGAGACACAGAATTTGAAGCAGGCTTCAGGCTCCTAGCTGTTAGCCGAGAGCCCGATGCAGGCCTCGAACTCACAAACCACGAGATCATGACCTGAGCCGCAGTTGGCCGTTTAACTGACTGAGCCACCCAGGCGCCCCTCTATTCAGTTCTTAGTTTCCTTCTTGTCCATTTGCAAGAATTCCTCTTATGTTATAAATATTAACTGTCTGTTCATTCTTTGCATTTCCCCCTCCAAAAATTTGTTGCCTGTTTTGTAAATTCATTTAAAAAGCTTCATTTAGTCAAGTTGTTTCTACTTTTTTTTTTTTTTTTAAATAGGCTCCACACCAAATGTAGGGTGTGGAGATCAAGAGTTGCATGCTCTGCAGACTGAGCCAGCCAGATGCCCCCTATTTTTCTAACAGCTGAGTTTGCTGCCTTGGTCTACCTCGTACCTAGGTTGTATGCATGGTCTCCTACATTTTCTTTCTTTTTTTTTTTTTTTAATTTTTAAACGTTTATTTTTTTGTGTGTCAAATTTGATGTTTTCTTTTTTTTAAATTTTTTAAATAGTTTATTGTCAAGTTGGTTTCCATATAACACCCAGTGCTCATCCCCACAAGTGCCCTCCTCCATGCCCGTCACCCCCCTTCCCCTTCCCCCCATACGCATCAGTCCTCAGTTTGTTCTCAGCATTCAAGAGTCTCTAATGTCTTATTTATTTTTAAGAGAAAGAAAGAGAGAGAGAGAGAGAGAGGAGGAAGGACAGAGAGAGAAGGAGACAGAATCCAAAGCAGGCTCAAGGCTCCGAACTGTCAGCACAGAGCCCAATACAGGGCTCAAACCCACAAACCATGAGATCATAACCTGAGCTGAAGTCGGATGCTTAACCTACTGAGTTACCTAGGCACCCCTTTTCTTTTTTTAATGTTTGTTTGTTTGTTTTGAGAGAGAGAGGGCATGCACGCATGTGATTGGGGGAGGGGCAGAGAGAGAGAGAGAATCCCAGGCAGGCTCTGCATTGTCAGCACAGAGCCCTACATGGGGCTCCATCTCATGACCATAAGATCATGACCTGAGCTGAAACCAAGAGTCAGGTTTTGAACCAACTGAGCCACCCAGATGCTCCTAAATAGTGGCTTTTTAAAAAATATTTTCTGGGGCACTTGGGTGGATCCGTTGGTTAAGCGTCCAACACTTGATTTTGGCTCGGGTCATGATACCACCATTCCTGGGTTTGAATCCCACATAGGGCTCTGTGTTAAGAGCAAGGCTTAGGATTCTCTCCCTCTCTCCTTCACTCTCTGTCCCCCCAAAATAAATAAATAAACATTTACAAAATAAATAAAATAAAAAACATTTTCTTTTTTAAGTTATGTAACATATCCAAATTTTATCAAAATGTTTTGAGCATCTGCAGTTTATGCAGGTACTTTATTAGGGAAGGTATCTTTTTTTTCCTCAGCTTTATTGAGGTATGATTGACAAATAAACATTTTGTATCTTTAGGTCATACAATATAATTTTTAGAAGTGTATAACATGATAATTTAATATATATACACATTTTGAAATGATTACCACTGAGGTAATTAACACATTCATAACTTCACATAGTCAAGGTATGTGGTGACAACACTTTAAAATCTACTCTAAGCAGGGTACCTGGGGAGTTCAGTCCTGTGAGTGTCTGACTTTGGCTCAGGTCATGATCTCACAGTTCGTGAGTTCAAGCCCTACACTGGGTTTTGTGCTGACAGTGTGGAGCCTACTTCAGATTCTGTGTCCTCATCTCTCTCTGCCCCTCCTTTGCTCGTGCTTTCTCTCTCTCTCTCTCTCTTTCTCCGTCTCTCTCAAAAATAAATAGGGGCATCTGGGTGGCTCAGTCGGTTAAGCGTCCGACTTTGGCTCAGGTCACGATCTCATGGTTCTTGAGTTGGAGGCCCACGTCAGGCTCTGTGCTGACGGCTCAGAGCCTGGAGCCTCCTTCAGATTCTGTGTCTCCCTCTCTCTCTGACCCTCCCCTGCTTGCACTCTGTCTCTCTCTCTCTCGAAAATAAACATTAGAAAAATTCTTTTTAAATAGGCTAACCATAAGACCCTTAAATACAGAGAACAGGGGTACCTGGGTAGCTCAGTCAGTTAAATATCCAACTCTTGATTTCAGCTCAGGTCATGATTTCACAGTTCCATTGATTTGAGCCCCACATCAGGCCCTGTGCTGACAGTGAGGAGCCTGCTTGGGATTCTGTCTCCCTCTCTTTCTCTCTCTGTCTGCCCCTCCCCACTCTGTCCCTCTCAAAAATAAATAAATAAACTTAAAAAGAATTTCATTGAATACAGAGCACAAACTGAGGGTTGCTGTAGCGGAGGTGGGTGGAGGGATAGGCGAAATGGGTCATGGGCATTAAGGAGGGCACTTTTTGTGATGTGCACTGGGTGTCATACGTAAGAGATAAAAACACTGGGTTTACTCCTGAAGCCAAGACTACACTGTATGTTAACTAACTTGAATTTAAATTAAAAAAATAATTCAGTAGTTGAAATGCCTTAAAATGTGCTCTAAGCAAACTTCAGGTATACGTGACAGTAGTATTAACTGTAATCACCATGTTGTACGTTAGATCCCTCTTACATTTTCTTCTAAGACTTTGATTATTTTATATTTATATAATTATATTTAATCATAAATATTTAAGTCATCTTTCAAAATTGTATACAATACGATAAGGTGTCAAATTATTTTCTTCCATATACAGAGCCAGTTCAATAGCATTATTTACTAAATGAACCATATTTTTCCCTCTATGACAAATGACACCATTGTCACATGATGAACTAATACAATAAAATCTAGTTCTAGATTTTCTATTATTTCCCTATACCAACATTATATTAATTTGATTACGGCAGTTTTATGAATACTCTGACATGTAGTAAAGCAACTAGTCTCCCTTCACTGTACTTTTTCATACTTTCTTTGGTTATTCTAAGGCATATATTCTTCCATATGAATTTAAGATCATTTTAACAATTAATTCAATATATGTCCCAAGTGGGGGCTCCTGGGTGGCTCAGTGGGTTAAGCGTCAACTCTTGGTTCCAGCTTAGATCATGATCTTGTGGTTTGTTAGTTTGAGCCCCACATCGGGCTCTGTGCTGACTGCATTCTCTTTCCCTTTCTCTCTGCACCTCCCCAGTTCTCTTTCTCTTTTTTTTCCTCTCTCAAAAATAAAGAAATAAACTTTAAAGAATAAAAATATTTTTTGTTTTTATAACATTGTTACCCAAGAACAAATACTTTTTTTTTTAGGCAGAGAAGGACAAATATCATATGTTTGCACGTATAGGAGGATTAGGAGGAACTTAATAGNAATAATATTTCACCATATTCTTCATATATGACCTGCGACTTTGTTCAACTTTTTTATTTTTATTTTTTTATTATTTTTTAATGTTTATTTTTGAGAAAGAGAGATTGAGAGAGAGAGAGAGAGAGAGCATGAGTGGAAGAGGGGCAGAGAGAGATGGAGACACAGAATCTGAAGCAGGCTCCAGGCTCTGAGCTGTCTGCACGGGTCTGACATAGCGCTCAAACTCAAGAACCACAAGTTCATGATCTGGGCCAAAGTCAGATGCTCAACCAACTAAGTCACCCAGGCCCCCTGACTTTGTTCAACTTAATTGTAGGTGTTTTTTTTTGCTTTTGTGTTTATTGTGGCAAAATACACATGACATAAAATTTACCATCTTAGAGGCACCTGGATGGCTCAGTTGGTTAAACATCTGACTTCGACTCAGGTCATGATCTCACGGTTTGTGAGTTCGAGCCCCGCATCGGGCTCCATGCTGACAGCTCAGAGCCTGGAGCCTGCTTCAGATTCTGTGTCTCCCTCACTCTCTCTCTGCCCCTCTCCCACTCACACTCTGTCTCTCTCAAAAATAAATAAACATTAAATAAATTAAAAAAAATTTATCATCTTAGCTAATATTACACTATATGTTAATTATACTGGAATTAAAAAAATAAAAAATTAAATAACTGAAATTATCATCTTAACCATTTTTAAGTGCATAATTGAGGGGCATTAAGTACAGTCACATGGCTGTGCAACTATCACTACCACCCACCTCCAGGAGTATTTTCATCTTATGAAACTAAAACTGCATACCTATTGAACAATAATTCCTCAACCTCTCCTCCCCTCCACCTCTGGCAAGCACGATTACACTTTCTGTCTTTATGACCTTGACCATTCTAAGTACCTCATGTTAATGGAATCATGCAGTAGTTGTCTATCCGTGTCTTTCCATGTCTTGTTTATTTCACTTAGCCTAACATCCTCAGAGTTCATCCATGCTGTAACATATTGTAGAATTTCCTTCCTTTTTTAAAGAATATTTCTTGGTTTTTTATTTTTATTTTTATTTTTTTAGAATTTCTTTTCTTTTTAAGGCTGAAAATATTCAGCCTTGTATTGTTTGTATATATCACATTTTGTTTATCCATTCATCAGTCAATGGATACTTGCGTTGCTTCCATGTTTTAGCTATTGTGAATAATGCTGCTGCAAACATGGGTGTATAAGTATCTCTTTGAGACCCTGTTTTCAATTCTTTGGGTATATACTCAGAAGTGAAATTGCTGGATCATGTGGTAATTTCAGTTTTAATTTTGTGAGCAACCACCAACCTATTTTCTTCAGTGGCTATCCTATTTTAGATTCCTGTCAACAGTACACAAAGGTTCCCAACTTCTCTATCTCCTCACCAACGTTTGATATTTTCTATTTTTTATTAGCTGTCGTAACGGGTATGAGGTGGTATTACGGGGGTCGGGGGTGCTGTTGGGGTTTTTTTGTTTTTGTTTTTGTTTTTTTGAAAGAAAGAGGGCACAAGTGAACAAGAGGCAAAGAGGGGGAGAGAAAGAGAGAGAGAAGCAGGGTTCTCCTGATGCGGGGCTCGTGCTCACCTGATGTAGGTGATTATTTTTCAGAGAAAGAGTGCAAGCAGGGGAGAGGCTGAGAGAAAGAGGCAGAAGATCTGAAGCAGGCTCCGTGCTGAGAGCAGTGAACCTGATGCTGGGCTCAAACTCTCGAACTTTGACATCATGACCTTAGCGGAAGTCAGATGCTTAACCAACTAAGCCACCCAGGCACCCCTGGTATTACAGTTTTTATTTGCATTTTCTTAATCATTAGCGATATTGAGCTCCTTTTCATGTGATTCTTGGCCATTTGTATATCTTCTTTGGAGAAATGTCTATTCTAAAATTTCTTTTTTTTTAAATTTTTTTAATATTTTATTTCTTTTTTTAAATTTTTTTAATGTTTTATTTGTTTCTAGGAGAGAGAGAGACAGCGCGAGCAGGGGAGGGTCAGAGAGAGAGGGAGACACAAAATCCGAAGCAGGGTCCAGGCTCTGAGCTGGCTGTCAGCACAGAGCCCGACATAGGGCTCGAACCCACAAACCGCGAGATCATGACCTAAGCGAAAGTCGGACGCTTCACTGACTAAGCCACCCAGGCGCCCCGAGAAATGTCTATTCTAGTTCTTTGTCCATTTTTAAATCACATTGTTGTTGTACAGTTTTAGAAATTCTCTATGTATTCTATATATTAATCCCTTATCAGATAGATGGTTTGCAAATATTTTCTTCCATTTTGTGATTTGCTTTTTACTCTATGGATAGTGCTTTTTGATGCGCAAACTTTAAAAATTTTCATGCAGTCCTTTTTTTTTCTTTTGTTATCCGTGCCTTTGGTGCCATATACAAATTTTCATGCAGTCCTAGTTTTTTCTTTTGTTATCAGTGCATTTGGTGCCTTTGAGTCATTGCCACGTCCAAGGTTGTGAAGTTTTTGTTCTATGTTTTCATCTTTTTTTTTTTTTAAGTTTATTCATTTATTTTGAGAGAGAGAGAAAGAGGTGCCCAGAGAGGGGGACCAAAGATCTGAAGCAGGCTCCGAGCTGACAGTAGGGAGCCCAACACAGGGCTTGAACCCGTGAACCACAAGATCATGACCTGAGCCAAAGTCGGAACCTCAACCAACTGAGCCACCCAGGTGGCTCTCCCTCCCAATTTTTTCCTCTAAGCACTTTATTATCTTATGTCTTATATTTAGGTCATGGATCCATTTTGAGTTAATTTTTATATACAGTGTTAGGTAAAGATGCAACTTCACTCTTTTGCATGTGGATACCCAGTTTTCCCATAACCATTTGTTGAAAAGATGTTTGTTTTCTTTTTTTTTCCTTTTTTTTTAATGTTTTTTTTTTTATTTCTAGGAGAGAGAGAGAGACAGCGTGAGCAGGGGAGGGTCAGAGAGAGGGGGAGTCACAGACTGAAACAGGCTCCAGGCTCTGAGCTGGCAGTCAGCACAGAGCCCGACGCGGGGCTCGAACCCACGAACCGCGAGATCATGACCTAAGCGAAAGTCGGACGCTTAACCGACTAAGCCACCCAGGCGCCCCAAGATGTTTGTTTTCTTGATTGAGTGCTCTTGGCACCCTTTTCAAAAATCATTTGACCATATGTGTGTGTATAGGTTTTAATCTGAAATGTTCTTTTTTATAGCTTTCTAGTTTACAATTTCAATTTTTACTTCCTCTTTGGTTTCAGTGTTATCTAGGAATATGCAGGCATCCAAAGTTTTTCCTATCTCCTTTCTTAAAAGTTTATTTATTTATTTTTTTAGTAATCTCTACACCCAATGAGGGGCTCAAACTCCTAACCCTGAGATCAAGAGTTGCATATTCTACTGACTGAGCCAGCCAGGTGCCTACCATCACCTTTTTATTATATATTTCTAATTTTATTGGGTTATAAAGTATGCTCTATAAACTTGCTTTTTTAAAAAAATGCTTTAATATTTTCTTTTGACCCACATATATGGTCTAATTTTGTAAATTATTCCTGTGTGTATAAAAAATGATATTTTCTATTCAGGGGATGTTAGGTTCCATAAATGAATATTAAATCACATTTGCTTATTCAATTATTCAATTCCTTTATGTTCTTGCCTATTTTTCAGAATCACAATATGAATGTATTTCTTTTTTTTTTTTTTTTTTTTTTTTTTAATTTTTGAGAGAGAGAGCACGGGCAGAAGAGGGGCAGAGAGAGAGGGAGACACAGAATCTGAAGCTGGCTGGCTCCAGGCTCTGAGTTGTCAGCACAGAGCCTGATGTGGGGCTTTGAACTCACAAGTTATGATACCATGACCTGAGCACCTGAGCTAAAGTTGAACGCTTAACCCACTGAGCCATGCAGGCATCCCTGATTTTATTCCTATCAGTTCTTCTTGCCCTTTTAATAGTTTTTTTTTTTTAAAGTAGGCTCTCTGTGCCCAACATGGGCCTTGAAGACACCACCTCAAGATCAAGAGTCATATGCTCTACTAAACCAGTCAGCCAGTAATAGTTTTGATTTGTATAGTTAGCTGCCATGTTATTTAGTTTATAAGTATTAAAACTTCTTAAATTATGCTATTATTATATCATATTATTCCATTTAGTACTTTTTTTTTTTTTTTAGATTCCTCCTGATATTAACATAGCTTTTTCTGCATTCCCTTTACTTAACATGTGCTGGGTTTGCCTTGCCCACTCCTTATTTTCTACTTTTCTTTATTACTGCATTTTAAATGTTTCTTATATACAGGGCACCTGGGTGGCTCAGTCAGTTGAGGATCCGACTTCGGCTCTGGTCATAATCTCATGGCTCGTGAGTTTGAGCTCTGCATCGGGCTTTGTGCTGACAGCTTGGAGCCTGTAGCCGGTTTTAGATTCTGTGTCTTCCTCTCTCTCTGCCACTTCCCTGCTCACAGTCTCTTTCTCTTTCTCTCAAAAAATAAAGAAACATTAAAAAAATAAATATTTCTTATATACAGTATATACCTGGGTTCATTTTTAACTCAATCTGACAATCTGTCTTTCAGTGAGATAGTTGTTTGTTTACATTTAATGGCAATTGATAACACTCAGTTCTTGGTCGATAGTTTTATTTTACCTTGCTGATCCCTCTGGTTTTATCAAATTATCATTTGCTCCCCTTTTTTCTTTTCATTAATTTTTTAGTTCTGCCATACTTTTCCATTTTATTTGTGATTTCTTTTCCTTTCCCAATGTTTATATTATCCATATATTTTTCTAACATCATATAAAAAATACCAACTATTTGTTTATAGAGATACTTTCTTGCCCCATTGTTTCCTTCCCTTCCCCCCAAAAGATCTTTTAGAATACTTTTATTTCTCCTTTCTCCACTCACATGAAACCTTTAGATGGATTTTACCACTTCTTTCCTGTCTCCCACCCCAATTCCTAGGTCTTGCTCAGATAATTTGGTACTCTTTGTTTCAAGCTATTATTAGAATTTCCTGGGGTGCTTGGCTGACTCAGTTGGTAGAACCTGTGACTCAATCTCCGGGTTGTGAGTTCGAGCCTCATGGTGGGTGTAGAGATGACTTAAAAATTAAAAAAATAGGGTGATGGACATGGAGGGGGGCATTTGTTGGGATGAGCACTGGGTGTTGTATGTAAGCAATGAGCCACAGGAATCTACCCCCAAAGCCAAGAGCACACTTGGCATACACACTGTATGTTAGCCAATTTGACAATAAGTTATATTTTAAAAAGTGTTTAATAAAAAAAGAGTTCCCTTTGCAGTATGTTTATTCAATCTTAATACTGTTTTTAGCTTTTATATTACACAGTTCCTGATAGTTTATAAATATCCAGTGGATATATATTATATATTTCCAGGTAGTCTATTAGTATCCAATAGATCACCGATGGATACTGTTAGATGAGGGAGTTCTTGGCACACAAAACATGATTAAGAGGGGCTCAGTCAGTAAAGCATGTGACTCTTGATCATAGGGGTTGTAAGTCTAAGCCCCACAATGGGCATAGAGATTACTTAAAAATAAAATCTTGGGGTACCTGGGTGGCTCAGTTAAGTGTCTGACTTGGGCTCAGGTCATGATCTCATGGTGAGTCTGAGCCCCTTGTGTCAGGCTTTCTGCTGTTATTGCAGAGCCTGATTCCAATCCTCTGTCTCCCTTTCTCTGCCCCTTTCCCCTCACACGTGCGCACGAGCTCATTGTTGATGGGTTCAAGCCCTGCATCAGGCTCTGCCCTGACAATACAGAGCCTATGTGGAATTCTCTCTCTCTCTCAAAATAAAGAAATAAACTTTATTTTTAAAAGTAAATAGGGGCGCCTGGGTGGCTTAGTCGGTTAAGCGTCCGACTTTCGCTTAGGTCATGATCTCGCGGTTCGTGGGTTCGAGCCCCGCGTCGGGCTCTGTGCTGACTGCCGGCTCAGAGCCTGGAGCCTGTTTCGGTCTGTGACTCCCTCTCTCTCTGACCCTCCCCTGCTCACGCTGTCTCTCTCTCTCTCTCCTGGAAATAAATAAAAACAATAAAAAAAAAAAAGTAAATAAAATATTTATTTATTTATTTATTTATTCTGAGAGAGAGAATGTGTGCATACATGCAATGAGTGGGGGGAGGGGCCAAGACAGAGGGAGAGAGAGAGAGAGAAAGAGAGAATCCCAAGTTGAGCATGGAGCCTGATCTCATGATCTCATGACTGTGATATCATGACTTGAGCCAAAATCAAGACCCAGTCAGTCAACCAACTGAGCCACCCAGCCACCCCTAAAAATTTTTTTAAATGTTTATTTATTTTTGAGGCAGAGAGAGCACAAGCTGGGGAGGGGCAGAGAGAGAGGGAGACACAGAATCTGAAACAGGGTCCAGGCTCTGAGCTGTCAGCACAGAGCCCGATGCTGGGCTCGAACTCACGGACCGCGAGATCATGACCTGAGCCAAAATCGGTCGCTTAACCAACTGAGCCACCCAGGCGCACCTAAAAATAATTTTTTTTTAATGGCTAAGAATTCCTACCCTACACAATCCCAGCTGTCCTCATAACTTCAATTATCATTCCTACACTAATGACTCTAATTTTTTCTCCAGCCCAGACTTCTGAATCCCAGACCCACAGATCTATACACACACCCTCCACTTGAGAATCGTGTGTGATGCTTTAAAGGAAACTTTAATTCGGGGAGCCATAGGACTCTGTGCTGACAAGCTCAGAACCTGGAGCCTCCTTAGGATTCTGTGTCCCCCCCCTCTGTCCCTCCCCTGTTTGAGTTCTGTCTGTCTGTCTCTGTCTCAAAAAGAAATAAACATTATAAAAAAAAAAAAGGAAACTCTAACTCAACATCCAAAACTACTCTTATCTTCTTCCCCAGTCTGGTACTTACCTGATAAAAACTTTCTCAGAAAATGGCACTGGGAAAGCTAGAAGCCTAGGAGTCATATCTGAGTCCTACATCTCTCTTACCTCCATGTCTAATCTTCATCAAGATCTGTTCGCTTCACCATTGTTTGTTTTGTTTATTTTTACTTTTAAAGCTTATTTATTTATTTTGAGAGAGAGAGCACAAGCAGGGAAGGAAAAGAGAGGGGGAAGGAGAGAATCCCAAGCGTGCCTACTGTCAGTACAGAGCCTGAGGCAGGGGTAGATTCCAGGAACTGTGACATCATGACCTGAGCTGAAATCGAGTCGGTCACTTAACCAGCTGAGATACCCAGGGACCTCTATTTTTATTATTTTTTAAAGTTCATTTGTTTTTCTTAGGGATCTCTGCACCCAACATAGGACTTGAACTCATGACTCCAAGATCAAGAGTTGCATACTCTTCTGACTGAGTCTGCCAGGCATCCCTAATTTGTTTTTCTTAAGTAGGCTCTATGCCTGCCATGGGGCTTGAACTCAGGACCCTGAGATCAAGAGTCTCATGCTCTATCTACTGAACCAGCCAGGTGCCCTTGTTCATTTTATCTTCTAAACTTTGCTCAAATCAGTCCACTTCTCTCCATAGCTTGGAGATCGTTGGTGACTTTCCCTGTTTTAGTGGAATGGCAGAAATCAGATTGATGAGGGTTGGTACTTGGTGGGTAGGAAGCATGTAAAAGGAGACAGCAAATATAGACAACTCTTTTGAAAACTTTAGGCAAGAATTCTGGAAGATTTTGGAAGATGGTATCCTTCTTTCCTTTCACTCCCATCCCCAACTTTAGCCCAGCTCTGCCCCTGGGTCAGACAACTGCTGGCCCCAGGAAACAGCCCCAAGCCTATTACTGAGCTTTCACAGGATGAACTAGCAAAGAAACACCTGCAGGTGGGGGTATGAAAGAATTTGCATGTGCCAGGAGGTAAAAGGTTCCTTGTAATATTATAATACTAACACTACAAGGCATGAAAATAGACAAATAGCTTTTTACTGATTTCCATCCACCCCTGCTCTCCTTCAACCAGTTCTCAATACAGCTGCCAGGAATCTTTTCAGATGTAAATCTGATCATACTTAAGCTCTTTTGTTCCCACCATAACCCCTGAAGTGGCTTCTCACTGCTCTTAAGATAAAGGTAAAACATCCCTGGGCAGCCAATGGGGCATTAAATGATCAGGCTCCTGCCTTCCTCATCAGTTTTTTCTTCCCTGACTCTCTGCACTTATGCTCTGTACCACAGCCGCTTGGGACTTTTGATTCTTCAAATACATTAGGTCTTTTTTTTTACGAGAGATTGGATATGCTGTCCCTTCGGCTTGTGATGTTCCCAACCTGTCTTCGCTTAGTTAATTCCTAGCTCAAATATCACTTCTTCAGGGAAGTTTTCATTACTCTCCAAGATCGGTTAAGATGTCCAATGTATTCTCTCACGATATTCTCTCCCTTTCCGCCATAGTCCTTGTCACAGTTTGTTATTATGTATTTGTTGTTGTGATGATTTGATTCATATCTGCCATCTCTAACAGGCTGGCAGCCCTAGGAACCATGTCGCTTTTCACACCATAGTAGCCTCTACCGTGATAGCATAGTGCTGGTAATGAGTAATGTGTGTGTATATGTGTGCATGTGCGTGACTGGATATGCAAAGCAGTGGAGACCAGCACTGTGGTGACCTTATAAGGAGACACCACACTGGGTGGCCTTCAGAGCAGCCCATCTGCTTCCCTCAAGGATAGCCCTCTGTTTGGGCCACTGTCAACTGCAACTTATAATAGGAGATACCACCTACTTGTTTGGTTTCTGAATCATCTGAATCCACCCTCATTCAGCAATGTGGACTATCAACTTTCAGGGACAGACAGAACAACCCCGAAATAATTACCATTTATTCATTCGACCAATATTTATTCTGTACCTACCCCTACTGTATTTAAATGCTATATTATGACGGGGAAACACAAATGAATGAGGACTGCTTATTATTCTCAAGGAATTTATAGTTTTGATGCACAAATATATAAACAAACGATAACTTCCTGTTTTAAACACCAATCTTACAAGGCACGCTCAAAGTTTTAAAGGATCACAGAGAAGAGGCTGATTATCAAAGCAATCTAGCTAGAAAAAGTGCTGTTAATGATGACTCAGGGGACACACTTTTTAAACATTCTAAGTTCTAATGACCAGTTTAGACCACAGAAAACAATTTACTAGGACACATTAGACAACCCCCTTAACAAATAACCATCACTAGGTTGCTTTTATGTCCTTGGCTTTTATTTGGCATAACAAGAAATATCCATTTGAATCTTGCTTTTGCATTTATTGTTCAAATTTTCTTGATTATTATATTATTCCATGATTCCTAATAAAGTCGAATGACCAACTACTTTTAGAATTAGAATATTTAGGGGTGCCTGGGTGGCTGTTGTTTAAACGTATAGCTTTTGATCCCAGCTCAGGTCTTGATCTCAGGGTGGTGAGCTTGAGCCCTGTGCTGGGCTCCAAGCTGGAGGTGAAGTCTACTTTAAAAAGAAAAAAGAAAAAAAAAAAAAGAGTATTTAGCTACGGAAAAAAAAAATCTATGGTCTGTCTTCTCCGATGTACTAATTCCTTTTAGATGCTGATGCCATGTACTATGTTTTCATTTTTGCCCTGGCAGGCAGGAAGTTCAGAACTAAGTTTCAAATTCAGTCACAGACATGTTTAACTTCAGGATAATTGTGATCTCTTTTTAGTTTGGCCCTAATGTTCTATTTCTAGTTTTCTAGCCCACAGTAAACCTTCCTTATGTCCTCAGAAAAAGAGATGGGATAAAATATAACATCTGGTAGGCTCAGTCATCTTAGATTTATTTCTGCTATTTGTCAAAGATAAATACAAAAAGACTTAGCCTATGTTTGGATCTTAAGAAAGGCAACAGAAAAAGGACAAAGAACGGAACTGAGGTAGTAGCATGCCCCTATTTTCCAACTCAAAAATATTGAGGCACATTGATGTGGCAAATAGCTGGCCAATTAGAAAAGAGTATCTGAAACTTGGACCCTTTTCTGGAAAACCCTAGGCTATGTTGAAGCAGACAGATCCCAGGAGGTATGGCCATTTTTTAATGTATATGAATATTTATAGAAAGGTTTTAACCTTTTTTGGATCACAGATTCTTTGGTGAACAGTTGAAAGCATTTGACCTGCTTCCCAGTAATACGTAAGCATATACAGTTTCTGAAAGCGGAACCCTGCTGTTATCTATGTATTTTTCCAGAATTTATCAAAAGCACTTTACAGCTGCCACTGCTGTGAAGAATTTTCCTAGACCTGAGGAAGCACCCAGCTGCCAGGTCAGATGCGGAGAGACTGGCAATCAGTAACCAGCTTAAGTTCTTAACACTGACACCATTTTAGGATGATTTAAGCCAGTGGGTTTTGTTTTTAACTATTTGGAGTAGCTGACCCCTTTGATGAGCTGCTGAAGATATGGGTCATGTATTCCAAAATACACACACAATTTTGAACACAATTCCACTGGGTTGGTGGACTTCCCAAAGTCCATCCTCCGATCTCAGGTTATGCTTAAGTGAAGACTTCCCTGGACTCGGGAATGCCCTTGAAGACCTTTCGGAATGCACCTCTCTTCCATTACGGGGACCAGAGCGGCCTAGACAGGTTTAGATAGAAGGAGGTTTACCGGACCCGGAGACACCCCCCCCCCGGCGCCCTCTCACCGGCCACTCCGAGCTCTCCCCTCCCCCACGCCTCTGCCGCGCAGGTGCGAAGAGCTAAGGGGCCACCCCGGCGCGACGGCTCGAGGAACTGTAGGGGGACGCCGGGTGGGGGCTGGGGATGATGGGANCGTTCTATTTCCTCAGCGGGGGGCGCCGCGGGCCGGAACGTGGCTGACGGGCCTCCCAGAGCGGCCCTCTTCCGGCTTCTCCCCCTCTGCCGGGCGGTGGCCAGGGCCCGTGACGTCACAGGAGGCGGGGCCAGTGCCGCTGCCGGGTGCTGGAGGCGCCATTGGAGCCGGCTTGGCTTG